>NW_016904786.1:0-273 GCF_001698545.2 Rhinopithecus bieti | reverse complement strand
CACTGAACTCTACCAGCAGCTGAATGACTTGGAAGCCTGTGTGATGCAGCAGGAGAGGGTGGGAGAAACTCCCCTGATGAATGCGGACTCCACCTTGGCTGTGAAGAAATACTTCCGAAGAATCACTCTCTATCTGACAGAGAAGAAATACAGCCCTTGTGCCTGGGAGGTTGTCAGAGTAGAAATCATGAGATCTTTCTCTTTATCAACAAACTTGCAGGAAAGATTAAGGAGGAAGGAATAACACCTGGTCCAACATGAAAACAATTCTTA
>NW_016904785.1:0-701 GCF_001698545.2 Rhinopithecus bieti | reverse complement strand
GTAACAAACTTCTCTGAGCTAAAGGAGGATGTTCAAACCCATCGCAAAGAAGATGAAAACCTTGAAAAAAGATTGGACAAATGGCTAACTAGAATAAACAGCGTAGAGATGACCTGATGGAGCTGAAAACCATGGCACGAGAACTACGTGATGCATACAAAAGCTTCAATAGCTGATTCGATCAACTGGAAGAAAGGGTATCAGTGATTGAAGATCAAATGAATGTAATGAAGTGAGAAGAGAAGTTTAGAGAAGAAAGAGTAAAAGAAATGAACAAAGCCTCCAAGAAATATGGGACTATGTGAAAAGACCAAATCTACATCTGATTGGTGTACCTGAAAGGGACAGGGAGAATGGAACCAAGTTGGAAAACACTCTTGAGGATATTATCCAGGAGAACTTCCCCAACCTAGCAAGGCAGGCCAGCATTCAAATTCAGGAAATACAGAGAATGCCAAAAGGTGTTCCTCAAGAAGAGCAACTCCAAGACACATAATTGTCAGATTCACCAAAGTTGAAATGAAGGAAAAAAGATTAAGGGCAGCCAGAGAGAATTACCCACAAAGGGTTACCCACAAAGGGAAGCCCATCAGACTAACAGCAGATCTCTCGGCAGAAACTCTACAAGCCAGAAGAGAGTGGGGGCCAATATTCAACCTTCTTAAAGAAAAGAATTTTCAACCTAGAATTTCATATCCAGC
>NW_016904784.1:0-698 GCF_001698545.2 Rhinopithecus bieti | reverse complement strand
CAGAAGGCTGTGGGCGTACAGGCAGCCAAGGGGAGAAACAGAATCAACACCGGCCTAGGCCGATCTGCAAGAAAAGCAGGAAAGGAGTGACCCGGATGCTTCCGAAGCATGCGAGCGTGATTTGGGATGGAGGCGGGCCGGCGACTTTGCCTAGCTGCTGCCGGTTCCTGTAAGGGACATTTTTTCCGAGTAAATGGCGATTCCTCTTCCATGTAGCATCCGCTTGGATCACGATGCTAATTATAACTGGAAAGGGGTGTTTTGGGGAGTGTATTCAGGAGAGGAAGAAAGAAAAAACTTAAAAAAAAAAACCTAGATTGCTCAAAGTTTCTGCCTCTTTTGTAGGAATGGTAAGTCAACTATGAGCAAGTGTTTTAATTCGACATGAAGGGGAAAAGGGACTTTGGAAAGCATACAGAAAAAAAGGTAGTTAACGTTGGATCATTTATAAAACGGAACCTCAGGGAGTCTAAACAAAATGCACCTTCGGTCAACTTTTGCCTTTTAAATTCCTCGTTTGACTTCCCGTCCCAGTGCACATGGAAATGACAGCTGCCGCGAGAGGTGTGGAGTCGGAGAGTCTCCGGGAGAATCAGAGGGTTCGGGGTTGTATTCTGGCAGTTTCTTGATCTTCTCTTTCTCATTCTCACTTTCGTCTCTTGCTATCACCAAGGAGTGTGAGTAGCCCATGGCGACCT
>NW_016904783.1:0-699 GCF_001698545.2 Rhinopithecus bieti | reverse complement strand
TGGTATGTCCATTTTCACAATATTGATTCTTCCTATCTATGAGCATGGAATGTTCTTCCATTTTTTTGTGTCCTCTTTTATTTCATGGAGCAGTGATCTGTAGCTATCCTTGAAGAGATCCTTCACATCCCTTGTAAATTGGATTCCTAGGTATTTTATTCTCTTTGCAGTAATTGTGAATGGGAGTTCACTCATGATTTGGCTCTCTGTTTGTCTGTTATTGGTGTATAGGAGTGCTTGTGATTTTGCACATTGATTTTGTATCCTGAGATTTTGCTGAAGTTGCTTATCAGTTTAAGGAGATTTTGGGTTGAGATGATGGGGTTTTCTAAATATACAATCATGTCATCTGCAAACAGGGACAATTTGACTTCCTCTTTTCCTAATTGAATACCTTTTTTTTTCTTTCTCCTGCCTGATTGCCCTGGCCAGAACTTCCAACACTATGTTGAACAGGAGTAGTGAGAGAGGGCATCCTTGTCTTGTGCCAGTTTTCAAAGGGAATGCTTCCAGTTTTACCCATTCAGTATGGTATTGCTTTGGGTTTGTCATAAATAGATCATATTATTTTGAGATATGTCCCATCAATACTTAATTTATTGAGAGTTTTAGCATGAACAGCTGTTGAATTTTGTCAAGGGCTTTTCTGCAGCTATTAAGATAATCATGTGGCTGTTGTCTTTGGTTCTGTTTAAATGA
>NW_016904782.1:0-1282 GCF_001698545.2 Rhinopithecus bieti | reverse complement strand
ATGATTTAGCAAGTGTCCAAGGTAATCATTGTTTTGGGTGAACACAGGCCTGGGAGGCAGAGTCTTGGCAACTGCAGCTGAAGTGAAAGAGAGAATTTCAATCTCTCACAGCAGACTTGTCCCAGCAGGGGCTGGGACCACGACAATAAAAGAAAAGCACAACGTACTTTATGGACAAGGATTCAAATCACATTATATTACAGACTTCATGTAAAAAAGCAGTTTTCTCTTGAGAAGGAGAAGAGCTTTATGTGAAGCTGCAACCTATTTATTTCTTCAGCACTCTTCCTTGTTACAAAGAATTTTGTTAATATCCCTAACTTCATCTATGGTGTGTCTGCTATGAACTTATAAAACTTACACTTTCAAACTTTTTTATTTTGTTTTGTTTCTCTTTTGCAGTTCTTTAGAATGCATCAATCACTTTAACATCGTTGCTAGAAAATAACAAATCATGATGAGAATATTGCAATATTTTAGAAGCACAATTTATAATTTATTATACAATGAATGATTATGTGTGATACGACCTAGTTAAATGAACAAGAATAGAGTCATTCAAAAGACCAATAAGTAATTTTACATAACTAAATCACTTAATGATTATTTATGTTGCCTTGGTTTCCTCCAAGTAGAAAATTGCCCAATTGATATTTATTCCTATTACCTCCACTGTTAACACTACGAAAACTAATACATAATTTTATAAACTGGAAAAGAATGGCAAACCTATAATATTTGTACCTTTTAAAACTATATTCTCGGGGCGGAGCAAGATGGCCGAATAGGAACAGCTCCAGTCTCCAACTCCCAACGCGAGCGACACAGAAGACCGGTGATTTCTGCATTTTCAGCTGAGGTACTGGGGTCATCTCACTGGGGAGTGCCGGACAATCGGTGCTGGTCAGCTACTGCAGCCTGACCAGCGAGAGCTGAAGCAGGGCGAGGCATCGCCTCACCTGGGAAGCACAAGGGGGAAGGGAATCCCTTTTCCTAGCCAGGGGAACTGAGACACACAACACCTGGAAAATCGGGTAACTCCCACCCCAATACTGTGCTTTAAGCAAACAGGCACACCAGGAGAATATATCCCACACCTGGCCGGGAGGGTCCCACGCCCACGGAGCCTCCCTCATTGCTAACACAGCAGTCTGCGATCTAACCACAAGGCAGCAGCGAGGCTGGGGAAGGGGCGCCCGCCATTGCTGAGGCTTAAGTAGGTAAGAAAAGCCCTGGGAAGATGGAACTGGGTGGAGCTCATAGCAGCTCAAGGAAACCTGTC
>NW_016904781.1:0-669 GCF_001698545.2 Rhinopithecus bieti | reverse complement strand
TTCAGTTCTGCTGTGATCTTAGTTATTTCTTGCCTTCTGCTAGCTTTTGAATGTGTCTGTTCTTGTTCCTTTCATTCTTTTATTTGTGATGTTAGCGTGTCAATTTTAGATCTTTCCTGCTTTCTCCTGTGGGCATTTAGTGCTATAAATTTCCCGCTACATACTGCTTTAAATGTGTCCCAGAGATTCTGGTTTGTTGTATCTTTGTTCTCATTGGTTTCAAAGAACATATTTATTTCTGCCTTCATTTCGTTATGTACCCAGTAGTCATTCAGGAGCAAGTTGTTCAGTTTCCATGTAGTTGAGCGGTTTTGAGTGAGCTTCTTAATCCTGAGTTCTAGTTTGATTGAACTGTGGTCTGAGAGACAGTTTCTTATAATTTCTGTTCTTTTCCATTTGTTGTGGAGTGCTTTACTTCTAACTATGTGGTCAGTTCTGGAATAAGTGTGATGTGATGCTGAGAAGAATGTATATTCTGTTGATTTGGGGTGGAGAATTCTGTAGATGTCTATTAGGTCTATTTGGTGCACAGCTGAGTTCAATTCTGAAATTCTGGCCCGGGTAATCAGGCAGATTAAAGAAAAAAAGCGTATTCAATTAGGAAAAGAGGAAGTCAAATTGTCCCTGTATGTAGATGACATGGTTGTATATTTAGAAAACCCCATCCTC
>NW_016904780.1:0-1205 GCF_001698545.2 Rhinopithecus bieti | reverse complement strand
GTATGGAATGTTTTCCATTTGTTTGTGTCCCCTCTTATTTCCTTCAGCAGTGGTTTGTAGTTCTCCTTGAAGTAGTCCTTCACATCCCTTGTAAGTTGTATTCCTAGGTATTTTATTCTCTTTGTGGCATTTGTGAATGGGAGTTCACTCATGATTTGGCTCTCTGTTTGTCTAGTATTGGTGTATAGGAATGCTTGTGATTTTGCACATTGATTTTGTATCCTGAGATTTTGCTGAAGTTGTTTATCAGCTTAAGGAGATTTTGGGCTGAGATGATGGGGTTTTCTAAATATACAATTATGTCATCTGCAAACGGAGACAATTTGGCTTCCTCTCTTCCTATGTGAATACCTTTACTTCTTTCTCTTGCCTGATTGCCCTGGCCATAACTTCCAATACTATGTTGAATAGGAGTGGTGGGAGAGGGCATCCTTGTCTTGTGCCAGTTTTCAAGGGGAATGCTTCCAGTTGTTGCCCATTCAGTATGATATTGGCTGTGGGTTTGTCATAAATAGCTCTTATTATTTTGAGATACGTCCCATCAATGCCTAGTTTATTGAGAGTTTTAGCGTGAATGGGTGTTGAATTTTGTCAAGGCCTTTTCTGCATCTATTGAAATAATCATGTGGTTTCTCTTATTGGTTCTGTTTATGCGATGGATTATGCTTATTGATTTGCATATGTTGAACCAGTCTTGCATCCCAGGGATGAAGCTGAGTTGATTGTGGTGAATAAATTTTGATGTGCTGCTTGATTCAGTTTGAAGATTTTGCATTGATGTTCATCAGAGATATTCACCTGAAATTTTCTTTTTTTGTTGTGTCTCTGTCAGGTTTTGGTATCATGATGATGCTGGCCTCATAAAATGAATTATGGAGGATTCCCTCTTTTCTACTGTTTGGAATAGTTTCAGAAGGAATGGTAACAGCTCCTCTTTGTACCTCTGGTAGAATTCAGCTGTGAATCTGTCTGGTTCTGGCCTTTTTTGGCTGGTAGGCTATTAATTACTGCCTCAGTTTCAGAACTTGTTTTGGTCTATTCAAGGATTCAACTTCTTCCTGGTTTAGACCTGGGAGTGTGTATATGTCTTGGAATTTAACCATTTCTTCTAGATTTTATAGTTTATTTGCGCAGAGGTGTTTATAATATTCACTGATGGTAGTTTGTATTTCTGTGGGATCAGTGGTGATATCCCCTTTATCATT
>NW_016904779.1:0-231 GCF_001698545.2 Rhinopithecus bieti | reverse complement strand
CTGCTGTCTCGAGTGCAGAGATAGGGTCTCTGTGTTTTCCTCTGCGGAATGGAGGCATCACTCAGTCTTTGTCTTCTCTCCCTGTCTCTTTCTTCACTACCCTCTTCCCTAACACACATCCACAGTGAAAGTCTTCAGCAGGCAAAAGAGAAAAGGCTGAAGTGTGCTAGACCCCCCCAGCCCCAGGGCCTATTTGCTGTCTTCCCAGCTTCCATGTGCCCAGAGCCGCCT
>NW_016904778.1:0-1755 GCF_001698545.2 Rhinopithecus bieti | reverse complement strand
TATTAATTATTGCCTCAATTTCAGAGCCTGTTAGTGGTCTATCAAGGGAGTCAACTTCTTCCTGGTTTAGTCTTGGGAGGGTGTATGTGTCCAGGAATTTATCCATTTCTTCTAGATTTTCTAGTTTATTTGTATAGAGGTGTTTGTAGTATTGTCTGATGGTAGTTTGTATTTCTGTGGGATAAGTGGTGATATCCCCTTTATCATTTTTTATTGCATCTATTTGATTCTTCTCTCTTTTCTTCTTTATTAGTCTTGCTAGTGGTCTATCAATTTTGTTGATCTTTTCAAAAAACCAGCCCCTGGATTTACTGATTTTTTTGAAGGTTTTTTTTTTGTGTGTCTCTGTCTTCTTCAGTTCTGCTCTCATCTTAGTTATTTCTTGCCTTCTGCTAGCTTTTGAATTTGTTTCCTCTTGCTTCTCTAGTTATTTTAATTGTGAAACATCTTTCCTGCTTTCTCTTGTGGGCATTTAGTGCTATAAATTTCCCTCTACACACTGCTTTAAATGTGTCCCAGAGAGTCTGGTACGTTGTGTCTTTGTTCTCATCGATTTCAAAGGACATCTTTATTTCTTCCTTCATTTCGTTATCTACCCAGTAGTCATTCTGGAGCAGGTTGTTCAGTTTCCATGTAGTTGTGCAGTTGTGAGTGAGATTCTTAGTCCTGAGTTCTATTTGATTGCCCTGTGGTCTGAGAGACAATTTGTTGTGATTTCTATTCTTTTACATTTGCTGAGGAGTGTTTTACTTCCAACTATGTGGTCAATTTTGGAATAAGTGTGACGTGGTGCTGAGAATAATGTATATTCTGTGGAGAGTTCTGTAGAAGTCTATTAGGTCCGCTTGGTCTAGAACTGAGTTCAAGTCCTGGATATCCTTGTTAACCTTCTGTCTCGTTGATCTGTCTAATATTGACAGTGGGGTGTTAAAGCCTTCCAGTATTATTGTGTGGAAATTTAAGTCTCTTTGTAAGTCTCTAAGGACTTGTTTATGAGTCTTGGTGCCTGTATTGGGTGCATACATATTTAGGATAGTTAACTTTTCTTGTTGAATTGATCCCTTTACCATTATGTAATGGTCTTGTCTCTTTTGATCTTTGTTGGTTTAAAGTCTGTTTTATCAGAGACTAGGATTGCAACCCCTGCTTTGTTTTTTGTTTTCCGTTTGCTTGGTAGGTCTTCCTCCATCCCTTTATTTTGAGCCTAGTGTGTCTCTGCATGTGAAATGCTTCTCCTGAATACAGTACACTGATAGGTCTTGACTCTTTATCCAATTTGCCAGTCTGTGTCTTTTAACTGGGGCATTTAGCCCTTTTACATTTAAGGTTAATATAGTTATATGTGAACTTGATCCTGTCATTATGATGTTAGCTGGTTATTTTGCCAGTTAGTTGAGGAGTTTCTTCCTAGCATCGATGGTCTTTACAGTTTGGTATTTTTTTTCAGTGACTGGTACCAGTTGTTCCTTTCCATGTTTAGTACTTCTTCAGGAGCTCTTGTAAGGCAGGTCTGGTGGTGACAAAATCTCTCAGCATTTGCTTGTTGGTAAAGGATTTTATTTCTCCTTCACTTGTGAAGCTTAGTTTAACTGGATATGAAATTCTGGGTTGAAAATTATTTTCTTTAAGAATGTTGAATATTGGCCCCACTCTCTTCTGGCTTCTAGAATTTCTGCTGAGAGATCCACTGTTAGTCTAATACGCTTCCCTTTGTGAGTAACCTGACCTTTCTCTCTGGCTGCCCTTAACATTGTT
>NW_016904777.1:0-700 GCF_001698545.2 Rhinopithecus bieti | reverse complement strand
AATGATGAGCACACGGGACTGTGTTTACACATAAATTAATATACTGTTAACATATCACAGTGCCTAAAATGTGCTCTGTTGTATTTCTGCGGTGACAAATTTAATGGCATCTTTCAGTCCTAATATATTTTTTTCTTTTAAAATAGTTTTGTGTGGTATTTTATAATAGTGTGTCCTTCGGTTACGTTTCAGTTGTGCTGCACATTTATTTCCAGGCAGAGTTAGTCAAGCTTTCTAATAAAGTTATTTAATACCTTTATGTGCATTTAGTTGTTGTAAGCCAAAACAGTAGATTTTAATTATAGTTTTAAAGTTACTAAGAAATATTGAAAATATGTCAATTTGTCACTGCTCAAGAATCCCTGGGTTCCTCATTTTAAACTCTTATGTATGATGTCTCTCTCTCTCTATGTGTGTATGTGTGTGTGTAATGGCTTAGAATCTTATCTAACATATTGTATGCACTAACCAAGTACTAATTGATATGATTCATCAAATTATCATCTTTATACCATTCTTCAAATAGAATATTATTTTCTATTTGTTCTAATTACAAATTATGTTTCTTATTTAAATATCAATGAAAATTAAAAGGTCTACTCAGTCGCCCTCTTGATAAAAGCCCCAGCTAAATGGCAGTTTCACTAATTTTAAAATTCAATACCTTATTTGCATCACAAGATAAATATAAATAGTAAAG
>NW_016904776.1:0-660 GCF_001698545.2 Rhinopithecus bieti | reverse complement strand
GGCTCTGCCACATCCCGTCATGTTCCTCGTGATCCCAGCCCGGTGGTCCTGGAGGCCTCAGTCAGCCTCTAGTGTGTCCTGCCCTGTTGGCTGGGAAGCCCCTGCCCACGGGCCCCGTCGTCTGGCACTGGGTGGGCATCTGTGCCTGAAGCCTGCCCACCTCCGCCATGCTGGCTCTGCTTGGGCCTCCGTGTGGTGCCAGCCTCGCCCCAGTGTCTCCCCAGCCTCTTGCAGCCTGTTGAGCAGCTCAGGTCCAGGAGACCCACGGCTGGCCCCAGGCTCTGTCCTTCTCCGAAGCCTGTGCTCCTGCCCTGTGCTGACCCCACTCATCGAGGTGGGGTCTCAGCCCTTCCTGCTCTGTCGCGGTTCATGTGGGCGGCCCCGCCCCACTGTCAGCCGCTATTTGTCCTCCTAGGAAATCACAGCTCAGGTCCCAGGTCCCCAGAGGTGGGAACTCCACCCCTGCACCCTGCAAAGACTAAGAACAGGATTGAAACCGGGGCACTGCTTACTTCCTGAAGTTCCCTTTTCTTCTGGTGGTTTGTGTGTCAGAGGGCGAGGGGAGTCCAGACACAGCCGAGGCTGCCTCCTGGGTGTGTGGGGACGGGGTGGTGGGTGCCCCTTACTCACGGGAGAAGGTGGGGCGCCTGGACCTTGTGC
>NW_016904775.1:0-296 GCF_001698545.2 Rhinopithecus bieti | reverse complement strand
GGCCGGGCGCGGTGGCTCAAGCCTGTAATCCCAGCACTTTGGGAGGCCGAGACGGGCGGATCACGAGGTCAGGAGATCGAGACCATCCTGGCTAACACGGTGAAACCCCGTCTCTACTAAAAATACAAAAAACTAGCCGGGCGAAGTGGCGGGCGCCTGTAGTCCCAGCTACTCGGGAGGCTGAGGCAGGAGAATGGCGTAAACCCGGGAGGCGGAGCTTGCAGTGAGCTGAGATCTGGCCACTGCACTCCAGCCCCGGCGACAGAGTGAGACTCTGCCTCAAAAAAAAAAAAAAA
>NW_016904774.1:0-294 GCF_001698545.2 Rhinopithecus bieti | reverse complement strand
AAAAAGAGGCTTTTTTCTGGCCGGGCGCGGTGGCTCACGCCTGTAATCCCAGCACTGTGCGAGGCCGAGGCAGAGGATCACGAGGTCAGGAGATCGAGACCATCCTGGCTAACACGGTGAAACCCCGTCTCTACTAAAAATACAAAAAATTAGCCGGGCGTGGTGGCAGGCACCTGTAGTCCCAGCTACTCGGGAGGCTGAGGCAGGAGAATGGCGTGAACCCGGGAGGCGGAGCTTGCAGTGAGCTGAGATCGCGCCACTGCACTCCAGCCTGGAAGACAGAGCGAGACTCCG
>NW_016904773.1:0-296 GCF_001698545.2 Rhinopithecus bieti | reverse complement strand
AACCCAAATGTCCATCTGTGACAGACTGGATTAAGAAAATGTGGCACATATACACCATGGAATACTATGCAGCCATAAAAAAGGATGAGTTTGCGTCCTTTGTAGGGACATGGATGCAGCTGGAAACCATCATTCTTAGCAAACTATCACAAGAACAGAAAACCAAACACCGCATGTTCTCACTCATAGGTGGGAACTGAACAATGAGATCACTTGGACTCGGGAAGGGGAACATCACACACTGGGGCCTATCATGGGGGGGGAGGGGGGAGGGATTGCATTGGGAGTTATACCTG
>NW_016904772.1:0-1086 GCF_001698545.2 Rhinopithecus bieti | reverse complement strand
ACCCCTCTGCTTTTTTTTGTTCCCCATTTGCTTGGTAGATCTTCCTCCATCCCTTTATTTTGAGCCTATGTGTGTCTCTGCACATGAGATGGGTCTCCTGAATACAGCACACTGATGGGTCTTGACTCTTTACGCAATTTGGCAGTCTGTGTCTTTTAATTGGAGCATTTAGCCCATTTACATTTAAGGTTAATATTGTTTTTTGTGAACTTGATCCTGTCATTATGATGTTAGCTGGTTATTTAGCTCATTAGTTGATGCAGTCTCGTCTTTACAATTGGGCATGTTTTGCAATGGCTGGTACCAGTTTTCCTTTCCATGTTTAGTTATTCCTTCAGGATCTGTTGTAAGGCAGGCCTGGTGGTGACAAAATCTCTCAGCATTTGCTTGTCTGTAGAGAATTTTATTTCTCCTTCATTTATGAAGCTTAGTTTGACTGGATAGGAAATTCTGGGTTGAAAATTCTTTAAGAATGTTGAATATTAGCCCCACTCTCTTCTGGCTTGTAGAGTTTCTGTTGAGAGATTTGCTGTTAGTCTGATGGGTTTCCCTTTATGGGTAACCCCACCTTTCTCTCTGGCTGTCCTTAACATTTTTTCCTTCATTTCAACCTTGGTGAATCTGACAATTACGTGTCTTGGAGTTGCTCTTCTCGAGGAGTATCTTTGTTGCATTCTCTGCATTTCCTGAATTTGAATGTTGGCCTGCCTTGCTAGGTTAGGGAAGTTCTCCTGGATAATATCCTGAAGACTGTTTTCCAAGTTGGTTCCATTCTCCCCATCCCTTTCAGGTGTGCCAATCAGATGTAGATTTGGTCTATTCACATTGTCCCATATTTCTTGGAGGCTTTGTTTGTTTGTTTGTTTGTTTTACTCTTTTTTCTCTAAACTTCTTTTCTTGCTTCATTTCATTCATTTGACCTTCAATGACTGATAACCTTTTTTCCAGTTGATGAAATCGGCTACTGAAGCTTGTGCATGCATCACATAGTTCTTGTGCCGTGGTTGTCAGCTCCGTTGGGTGATTTAAGGACTTCTCTACACTGTTTATTCTAGGTAGTCATTTGTCTACTCTTTTTTCAAGGTT
>NW_016904771.1:0-297 GCF_001698545.2 Rhinopithecus bieti | reverse complement strand
GCGGTGGCTCAAGCCTGTAATCCCAGCACTTTGGGAGGCCGAGACGGGTGGATCACGAGGTCAGGAGATCGAGACCATCCTGGCTAACACGGTGAAACCCTGTCTCTACTAAAAATACAAAAAACTAGCCGGGCGAGGTGGCGGGCGCCTGTAGTCCCAGCTACTCGGGAGGCTGAGGCAGGAGAACGGCATAAACCCGGGAGGCGGAGCTTGCAGTGAGCTGAGATCCAGCCACTGCACTCCAGCCTGGGCGACAGAGCCAGACTCCGTCTCAAAAAAAAAAAAAAAAAAAAAAAA
>NW_016904770.1:0-704 GCF_001698545.2 Rhinopithecus bieti | reverse complement strand
AGTCCTTCATTGCGACTATTTGTTACTTCTCTCTTTTCTTGTTTATTAGTCTTGCTAGCCGTCTATCCATTTTGTTGATCTTTTCAAAAAACCAGCTCCTGGATTCATTGATTTTTTGGAGGATTTTTTGTGGCCCTGTCTCCTTCAGTTCTGCTCTGATCTTAGTTATTTCTTGCCTTCTACTGGCTTTTGAATGTGTTTGCTCTTGCTTCTCTGGTTCTTTTAATTGTGATGTTAGGGTGCCAATTTTAGATCTTCCCTGCTTTCTCTTGTGGACATTTAGTGCTATAAATTTCCCTCTACATTCTGCTTTAAATGTGTCCCGGAGATTCTGGTGCGTTGTATCTTTGTTCTTATTGATTTCAAAGAATATCTTTATTTCTGCCTTCATTTCTTTATGCACCCAGTAGTCATTCAGGAGTAGGTTGTTCAATTTCTCTGTAGTTGAGCAGTTTTGATTGGGTTTCTTAGTCCTGAGTTCTAGTTTGATTGCACTGTGGTCTGAGAGACAGATTGTTATAATTTCTGTTCTTTTACATTTGCTGAGGAGTGCTTTACTTCCAACTATGTGGCCAATTTTGGAATAAGTGCATTGTAGTGCTGAGAAGAATGTGTATTCTGTTCCTTTGGGATGGAGAGTTCTATAGATGCCTATTAGGTCCTCTTGGTGCAGAGTTGAGTTAAATTCCTGGATATCCTTGTTA
>NW_016904769.1:0-702 GCF_001698545.2 Rhinopithecus bieti | reverse complement strand
TTAGGGTTGTCTTGGCTATCCAGGCTCTTTTTTGGTTCCATATGAAATTTGAAGTAGGTTTTTTTCAATTCTGTGAAGAAAGTCAGTGGTAGCTTGTTGGGGATAGCATTGAATCTATAAATTACTTTGGGTTGTATGGCCATTTTCACGATATTGTTTCCTCCTATCCATGAGCATGGAATGATTTTCCATTTGTTTGTGTTTTCTCTTATTTTCTTGAGCAGCGGTTTATAGTTCTCCTTGAAGAGGTCCTTCACATCCCTTGTAAGTTGGATTCCTAGGTATTTTATTCTCTTTGTAGCAATTGGGAATGGGAGTTCACTCATGATTTGGCTCTCTGTTTGTCTGTTATTGGTGTATAGGAATGCTTGTGATTTTGCACATTGATTTTGTATCCTGAGACTTTGCTGAAGTTGCTTATCAGCTGAAGGAGATTTTGGGCTGAGACAATGGGAGTTTTCTAAATATACAATCATGTCATCTGCAGACAGAGACAATTTGACTTCCTAGTTTCCTAATTGAATACCGTTTATTTCTTTCTCTTACTTGATTGTCCTGGCTAGAACTTCCAATACTATGTTGAATAGGAGTGGTGAGAGAGGGCATCCTTGTCTTGTTCCAGTTTTCAAAGGGAATGCTTCTGGTTTTGCACATTCAGTATGATATTGGCTATGGGTTTGTTATAAATAGCTCTTATTACGA
>NW_016904768.1:0-765 GCF_001698545.2 Rhinopithecus bieti | reverse complement strand
AATTCATCTTAAGATTCTGACAAAGAACTTCTTCCATGTAGCAATCTCCACTTGTAAAGCAAGAAGATGGTATTAACATAACGACAATGGACCTACACATTCTGTTTGTAACCCCAAAGTCAACTTGGGAGGAAGGGTGAAGAATTCATCTTGTTTTGCCCAGATGTCCCAGTTTTAAAACTGGGAGTCTCACATCCTAGAAACCTCCTCAGTTTCAGGTGAACAGGGATGGTTGGTCACCCTACTGGAAGACCACAGTCTATTCCCATAGGTATCCATATTTGACATATTATGGCTGTTCACCTTTGGGAACTGCTCTCAGAGTTAATGTATGAACACAAGAAAGGAAAGAAGTCAATCCCTTCAATTTACTGTCACCTTCCTTTGGGTCAAAATGCCATTCTCTTTCTCCAATTTTCTCATTTATCAGATCTGATTTTGACTATTCTCAAAGATGATGTCACCACTATTACCATGACCATGACCATCACCATGATTATTACCATCACTATCATTCTTGCCATCATCATTATCATCATCATCACCATCCTCCTCTTCATCACCATCACCACCATCACCATCATACCATCATCACCATCATATCATCATCACCATCAGCAGCAGCACTGTCATTATCAACACCCTCATCATCATCACCATCATCACTATCATCATCATCATCATTGTCATTATTATCACCATCATCATCACCATCACCACCATCATCATCACCATCACCATCATACCATCATCACCATCATCACT
>NW_016904767.1:0-297 GCF_001698545.2 Rhinopithecus bieti | reverse complement strand
TTTTTTTTTTTTTTGAGATGGAGTCTCGCTCTGCTGCCCAGGCTGGAGTGCAGTGGCGCGATCTGGGCTCACTGCAAGCTCCGCCTCCTGGGTTCACGCCATTCTCCTGTCTCAGCCTCCTGAGTAGCTGGGACTACAGACGCCTGCCACCACGCCCGGCTAATTTTTTGTATATTTAGTAGAGACAGGGTTTCACCGTGTTAGCCAGGATGGTCTCGATCTCCTGACCTCATGATCCGCCCGCCTCGGCCTCCCAAAGTGCTGGGATTACAGGCGTGAGCCACTGCGCCCGGCCTC
>NW_016904766.1:0-701 GCF_001698545.2 Rhinopithecus bieti | reverse complement strand
ACAAGAAACCATTCAAAAAATCAATGAATCCAGGAGCTGTTTTTTAAAAGATCAACAAAGTTGATAGACTACTAGCAAGACTGATAAGAAAAGAGAGAAGAATAAAATAGACGTGATAAAAAATGATAAAGGGCATATCACTACCGATCCCACAGAAATACAAACTACCATCAGAGAGTATTATAAATACCTCTACACAAATAAACTAGAAAATCTAGAAGAAATGGATAAATTCCTGGACACATACACCCTCCCAAGACTAAACCAGGAAGAAGTGGAATCCCTGAATAGACCAATAACAGGCTCTGAAATTGAGGCAATAATTAATAGCCTAGCAACGAAAAGTCCAGGACTGGACAGATTCACAGCCAAATTCTACCAGAGGTACAAAAGGAGCTGGTGCTATTCCTTCTGAAACTATTCTAAATAATAGAAATAGAGAGAATCCTCCCTAACTCATTTTATGAGGCCAGCATCATCCTGATACCAAAGCCTGGCAGAGACACAATAAAAAAAGAGAATTTTAGACCAATATCCCTGATGAACATTGATGCAAAATTATCAGTAAAATACTGGCAAACCAAATCCATCAGCACATCAAAAGCTTATCCACCAAGATCAAGTTGGCTTCATCTCTGGAATGCAAGGCTGGTTCAACATGCTCAAATCAGTAAACATAATCCATCACATAAACAGAACCA
>NW_016904765.1:0-210 GCF_001698545.2 Rhinopithecus bieti | reverse complement strand
AGGAAATCAGCAGTAAGACATATGAACAAAATCCCTGTGACATGAATAAGTTTAAAGGAAAATGCTGTGCCTTGAGATGCATATGCAAACATCTCCATAAACCTTTTAGCAGCATTGCTCCAGCAAGTCCCACCTTATTCCTAAAGGCGGTTTTCTCCTTGCTCAGTAAACAAAGCATACAATCGGGTTTTACACGGAGATGTTCCATTG
>NW_016904764.1:0-210 GCF_001698545.2 Rhinopithecus bieti | reverse complement strand
TTTGTAGGGACCTGGGTGAAACTGGAAACCATCATTCTCAGCAAACTAACACAGGAACAGAAAACCAAACACTGCTTGTTCTCTCTCATAAGTGGGAGTTGAACAATGAGAACAAATGGACACAGGGAGGGGAACATCACACACTGGGGCCTGTCAGGGAGTGGAGGACCAGGGGAGGGATAGCATTAGGAGAAATACCTAATGCAGATG
>NW_016904763.1:0-209 GCF_001698545.2 Rhinopithecus bieti | reverse complement strand
TTCTCCAAATTACTCTATTGCACAATCCACGAAAACAGTGTCATCAAATTGCTCCATTAAACGAATGGTGTAACTCTGAATGATGAATTCACACATCACAGAGCAGTTTCTCAGAAAGATTCCTTCTAGTTTTATCTGAGGATATTTCCTTTTCAGTATAGGCCTCATTGTGCTCCCAGGTATCCCTTTGCACATTCCATGAAAGCAGT
>NW_016904762.1:0-666 GCF_001698545.2 Rhinopithecus bieti | reverse complement strand
TCCTTCCTCATGTTCTCAACTGGGTATTTACTCCTCCTCCTTTGGATCTTAGTTTAAATGATGCTTCCTAGGCCGTCACTCTAAATTTGGTTCCTCATTATAACTTCCCAGGAAGCCTATAATATGACTTCATGTGCTATAGTCACATTTTATAATGTATCTGTATTTGTCTTATTTGAGGCCTAATTTCCTTTTCCTCATTAGACTGCAGGCTACACCAGGGTAAGGTACATTCATTGCTGTAACATTAGCAACTAATACAGAGCCAGGAACGTACTAAGTGCACCATAGCTTTGCATTGAGTGAATGAATGAATGAAGCAATTCAGAAAAAAAAGTCTGATAGATGATAAAATCTGAATCATGAATCCAAATTTCAGATATTTATTTCTCTCTTATACTAGCCATCCAGGTAAGGCAGGTATCTTGGAGATTATATTGTTATAAAGTGTAGTATTAAAATTCTAACTCTAGTAAAATAGCAAATATAAGATTTTGCAGTTATGTTTCCATTCTTCCATCTGATATTTGATGCATCTTTATGTAGTAGGAAGGCAGTTATTAACACCCAGATATTCCAAGTGAGCAATCTGAGAAGACACCAAGGTCTGGCAGTGCAGGAGCTACAAATAATACCAGAGACAGGGAGCGGACTCCAGTCCTCTAC
>NW_016904761.1:0-230 GCF_001698545.2 Rhinopithecus bieti | reverse complement strand
GAGACAGGGTCTCGATCTGTTGCCCAGGCTGGAGTGCTGTAGTATAATCTTGGCTTACTGCAGCCTCAACTTCCTGGGCTCAGGTGATCCTCCCACCTTAGCCTCCCTAGTAGCTGGGACTACAGATGCCACCAACACAGCAGGCTAATTTTGTATATTTTGTAGAGACAGGGTTTTGCTATGTTGCCCAGGCTGGTTTTGAACTCCTGGGCCCAAGCAATCCTCCACCT
>NW_016904760.1:0-1084 GCF_001698545.2 Rhinopithecus bieti | reverse complement strand
ATATGAAAAACCCAGCCCAGTTCATGGCCTATTTAGCAGCAACCCTGAGAGGCTTTTCAGCCCTAGACCCTGAAAGGTCAGAAGGCCGTCTGATTCTTAATATGCATTTTATTTTATTACCCAATCTGCTCCCGACATTAAATAAAGCTCCAAAATTAAATTCCGGCCCTCAAACCCCACAACAGGACTTAATGAACCTCGCCTTCAAGGTGTACAATAATAGAGTAGAGGCAGCCAAGTAGCAACTTATTTCTGAGTTGCAATTCCTTGCCCCACTGTGAGACAAACCCCAACCACATCTCCAGCACACAACTCCACACACCTGAACCGCAGCTGCCACAGGTTCCTCCAGAACCTCCTCCCCAGGAGCTTGCTACAAGTGCCGGAAATCTGGTCATTGGGCCAAGGAATGCCCGCAGCCCAGGATTCCTCTTCAGCCATGTCCCATCTGTGTGGGACCTCACTGGAAATCGGACTGTCCAACTCGCCTGGCAGCCACTCCCAGAGCTCCTGGAGCTCTGGCCCAAGGGTCTCTGACTGGCTCCTTTCCAGACCTTCTCGGCTTAGTGGCTGAAGACTGACGCTGTCCCGTTGCCTGGGAAGCCACCTGGACCATCACAGATGCTCTGGGTAACTCTTCCAGTGGAGGGTAAGTCCGTCCCCTTCTTAATCAATACGGAGGCTACCCACTCCACATCACCTTCTTTTCAAGTGCCTGTTTCCCTTGCCTCCATAACTGATGTGGGTATTATTGATGGCCAGGCTGCTAAACCTCTTAAAACTCCCCACTCTGGTGCCAGCTTGGACAACATTCTTTTATACACTCCTTTTAGTTATCCCCACCTGCTCAGCTCCCTTATTAGGTGGAGACATTTTAAGTTATCTGCTTCCCTGACTATTCCTAGGCTACAGCCACACCTCATTGCTGCCTTTTCCCCAGCTCAAAGCCTCCTTCGCATCCTCCTCTTATATCCCCCCACCTTAACCCACAAGTATAGATAGGATACCTCTCCTTGGCGACTGATCATGCATCCCTTACCATCTCATTAAAACCTAATCACACTTACTCCACTCAATGCCAATA
>NW_016904759.1:0-666 GCF_001698545.2 Rhinopithecus bieti | reverse complement strand
AGAAGGAAGCTTTCTGTGAAACTGCTCTGTATCGTCTTAAATCCTCTCACTCAATTAAGCCTCTCTTTTCAGTGAGCAGTTTTCTGACCCTGTTTATGTTTAGCATGTGAAGGGATATTCGGGAGTGCTTTGAGGCTTACGGTGAAAAGAAAATATGTTCAGACGGAAACTGGAGGGAAGCATTCCAAGGAACTGCTTTGTGACGTGTGCATTCCACTCACAGTGTTATACCTCTCTTCTCATACAGCATTGGGGAAAACATTTTGGAGAAAAGGTACCAAGTGTTATTCGGGAGCATGTTGATGCCTATGGTGAAAAGGGAAATAGCCTCAGACAAAACTGAAAAGAAGCTTTCTATGAAACTGTTCTGTGATATGTGTATTCATCTCACATAGATAAAGCTTTCTTTACGTTACGCAGCTTGGAAACTGTCATGGACGGATCCATGAAGGGACATTCGGGAGCACATTCAGGACTATGGTGAAAAAGGAAATATCTTCAGATAAAAACTGGAAAGAAGCTTTCTGTGAATCTACTTTTTGCTATTTTTATTCATCTCACATAGGCAAAGCTTTCTTTACATTATGCAGCTTGGAAACTCCCTCATGGATGGATCCACGAAGGGATATTTGGGATCACATTTGGGCCTATGGTGAAAAGGCAATA
>NW_016904758.1:0-231 GCF_001698545.2 Rhinopithecus bieti | reverse complement strand
ACTGGATACATGTTATCATGCATTTGTCAAAACCAGTAGAACTTAGTTCACCACTAAGAGTGAACCCTAAGGCAAAGCATGGACTTTGGGTGATGATGTACCAATGTAGGTTCATCCATTGTAACAAATAAGGCTGTAGTTTATAACTGTAAAACTTATTTGTTATAAGAAACAAAATAAGGTCATCAGATGGCCAGATAATGGCCAGATATTCCAAACTGGGGATTCTTT
>NW_016904757.1:0-795 GCF_001698545.2 Rhinopithecus bieti | reverse complement strand
CTTCTTCACTTATGAAGCTTAGTTTGGCTGGATATGAGATTCTGGGTTGAAAATTGTTTCATTTAAGAATGTTGAATATCAGCCCACACTCTCTTCTGGCTTGTAGAGTTTCTGCTGAGAGATCTGCTGTTAGTTGGAGGGGCTACCTTTTGTGGGTAACATGACTTTTCTCTCTGGCTGCCCTTAACATTTTTTCCTTCATTTCAACTTTGGTGAATCTGACAATTATGTGTCTTGCAGTTGCTCTTCTTGAGGAATATCTTTGTGGTGTTCTCTGTATTTCTTGAATTTGAATGTTGGCCTGCCTTGCTAGGTTGGGTACATTCTCCTGGATAATATCCTGAAGAGTGTTTTCCAAGTTGGTTCCATTCTCCCCGTCACTTTCAGGTACACCAATCAGACATAGATTTGGTCTTTTCACATAGTCCCATATTTCTTGGAGGCTTTGTTCGTTTCTTTTACCCTTTTTTTTTTCTTCTCTTCTCATTTCATTTCATTCATTTGATCTTCAATCACTGATACCCTTTCTTCCAGTTGATTGAATAGGCTACTGAAGCTTGTGCATTTGTCATGTAGTTCTCGTCCAATTGTTTTCAGCTCATCAGGTCATTTAAGGACTTCTCTATACTGGTTATTCTAGTTAGCCATTCATCTAATCTTTTTTCAAGGTTTTGGGTTCTTTGTGATGGATGTGAACTTCCTCCTTTAGCTCGGAGAAGTTTGATCATCTGAAGCCTTCTTCTCTCAACCGTCAAAGTCATTCTCTGTCCAGCTTTGTTCCATTGCTAGTGAGGA
>NW_016904756.1:0-1142 GCF_001698545.2 Rhinopithecus bieti | reverse complement strand
AAACTGAAGGAGATAAAGACATGAAAACCTTTCAAAAAAATCAGTGAATCCAGGAGCTGGTTTTTTGAGAAGATTAACCAAATACATAGACCACTAGCCAGACTAATAAAGAAGAAAAGAGAGAAGAATCAAATAGACACAATAAAATGATAAAGGGGATATCACCACTGATCCCACAGAAATACAAACTACCATCAGAGAATACTATAAACACCTCTATGCAAATAAACTAGAAAATCTAGAAGAAATGGATAAATTCCTGGACACATCCACCCTCCTAAGACTAAACCAGGAACAAGTCAAATCCCTGAATAACCCAATAACAAGTTCTGAAATTGAGGCAGTAATTAATAGCCTAGCAACCAAAAAAAGTCCAAGACCAGAGGGATTCACACCAAATTCTGCCAGAGGTACAAACAGGAGCTGGTCCTATTCCCTATGAAACTATTCCAAACAATAGAAAAGAAGGACTCCCTAACTCATTTTGTATGAGGCCAGCATCAAATACCAAAACCTGGCAGAGACGCGTATGAAAACCAAAATTTCAGGCCAATATCCCCAATGAACATTGATGCAAATATCCTCACTAAAATACTGACAAACTGAATCCAGCAGCACATCAAAAGCTTATCAACTATGATCAAGTCGGCTTCATTCCTGGATTGCAAGGTTGGTTCAACATATGCAAATCAATAAATGTAATCCATCACATAAACAGAACCAATGAGAAAAAACACATGATTATCTCAACAGAGGCAGAAAGGCCTTCAATAAAATTCAACACCCCTTCATGCTAAAAGCTCTCAGTAAACTAGGTAATGATGGAACGTATCTCAAAATAATAAGAGCTATTATATCATACTGAATGGGCAAAAGCTGGAAGCATTCCCTTTGAAAACCGGCACAAGACAAGGATGCCCTCTCTCACCACTCCTATTCAACATAGTATCGGAAGTTCAGGTCAGGGCAATCAGCAAGAGAAAGAAATAAAGGGTATTCAAATATAAAAGAGGAAGTTAAATTGTCTCTGTTTGCTGATAACATGATTTTCTATTTAGAAAACCCCATCATCTCAGCCCAAAACGTCTTCAGCAAACTCTCAGGATACAAAATCAATGAGCAAAGATCACAAGCATTGCTAT
>NW_016904755.1:0-1794 GCF_001698545.2 Rhinopithecus bieti | reverse complement strand
CAGTGCAGCCTAGGTAATTTGCTGAGCCTGATGGGTGTCAGGGTCAATCCAAGTGAAAGTGAAGAGAGGGTGGGATGAAGGGTGCAAAGGAATAGTAAAGAAAGCATGTTTGAGATCCAGAACAGAATAATGGGTTATGGAGAGAGGTATTTAGGATAGGAGAGTATATGGGTTTAGCACCACAGGGTGGATAGGCAAAACAATTTGGTTGATAAGGTGCAGATCCTGAACTAACCTGTAAGACTTGTCCGGTTTTGGACAGTAAAATGGGGAACTGTATGGAGAGTTTATAGGCTTTAAAAGGCCATGCTGTAACAGGAGAGCGATAACAGGCTTTAATCCTTTTAAAGCGTGCTGCAGGATGGGATATGGGCATTAAGAGGGGTAAGGGTGATTGGGTTTTAATGAGATGGTAAGGGGTGCATGATCAGTCACCAAGGAGGGAGTAGAGGTATCCCATACTTGTGGGTTAAGGTGGAGAGATACAAGGGGAGGATGCGAAGGAGGCTTTGAACTTGGGGAAAAGGTGGCAATGAGGTGTGGCTGTAGCCCAGGAAGAGTCAGGGAAGCAGATAATTTAGTTAAAACGTCTCGACCTAATAAGGGAGCTGGGCAGGTAGGGATAACCAAAATGAGGGCATTAAAGAATGTTGTCCAAGTTGGCACCAGACTTGGGAAGTTTTAAGAGGTTTAGAAGCTTGGCCGTCAATACCCACAACAGTTATGGAGGCAAAGGAAACAGGCCCTTGAAAAGAAGGTAATGTGGAGTAGGTAGCCTCCATATTGATTAAGAAGGGGATGGACTTAACCCTCCACTGTAATAAGAGTTACCCAAAGTATCTGTCTAGGGGTTTCCGAGATAATCAGGCAGCATCAGTCTTCAGCCACTAAGCCGAGAAGATCTGGGAAGGAGTCAGTCAGAGAACTTTGGGCCAGAGTTCCAGGGGCTCTGGGAGTGGCTGCCAGGCGAGTCGGACAGTCCAATTTCCAGTGGGGTCCCGCACAGACGGCTTAGGAGGAATCCCGGGCTGTGGGCATTCATTGGCCCAGTGGCCAGATTTCCGGCACTTGTAGCAAGCTCCTGGGGTAGGAGGTTCTGGAGGAACCCCTGGCAGCTGAGGTTCAGGCATTTGGCGTTCTTGTGTGTTGGAGATGAGGCTGGGGTTTGACTCACAATGGAGGCAAGGAATTGCAACTGAGAAATACATTGCTACTTGGCTGCCTCTACTCTATTATGGTACACCTTGAAGGCAAGGTTAATTAAGTCCTGTTGTGGGGTTTGAGGGCTGGAATTTAATTTTGGAGCTTTATTTAATGTCGGGAGCAGGTTGGGTAATAAAATGCATATTGAGAATAAGACAGCCTTTTGATCTTTTAGGGTCTAGGGCTGTAAAGCGTCTCAGGGTTGCTGCCAAATGAGCCATGAACTGGGCTGGGTTTTATATTTGATGAAAAGAGCCTAAACACTATCTGATTTGGGATAAAGAAAAGGAGCATTAACCTTGACCATGCCTTTAGCTCTAGTCACCTTTTAAGAGGAAATTGCTGGGCAGGTTGGGGAGGGCTAGTCGCGGACGAAACTGTAAACCAGACGGGGTGTGAGGAGGGCAGGTGCTAGAAGGATTGTAGGGTGGGGAGCAGAGGCTGAGGAAGAATTGGGACCTGGCTTGGCCTGGCAAGGAGCAGCCTGGGGAGAAGGGGAGAGGTCAGATAAGTCCATAGAAAAGAAGGATTCAGAGGACTCAGAGCTTGGGGTGGAGACTGAAGGAACAGACAGGAGAGAAAGAAGAAAGA
>NW_016904754.1:0-294 GCF_001698545.2 Rhinopithecus bieti | reverse complement strand
GGCCAACAGCCTTGCCTGTCAAGGAAAGTACACCCCGAGCGGTCATGCCGGGGCTGCTGCCAGCGAGTCCCTCTTCATCTCTAACCACGCCTATTAAGCAGAGGTGTTCCCAGGCTGCCCCAACACTCCAGGCCCCGCCCCTCCCACTCTTGAAGAGGGGCCTCCTCCTCGGGGCTCCAGACTGGCTTGCCCGCGCTCTTGCCTCCCTCGTGACAGTGGTGTATGGTGTCGTCTGTGAATGCTAAGTCCATCACCCTTTCCAGCACACTGCCAAATAAACAGCTATTTAAGGGG
>NW_016904753.1:0-282 GCF_001698545.2 Rhinopithecus bieti | reverse complement strand
GCCTGTAATCCCAGCACTTTGGGAGGCCGAGACGGGCGGATCACGAGGTCAGGAGATCGAGACCATCCTGGCTAACACGGTGAAACCCCGTCTCTACTAAAAATACAAAAAACTAGCCGGGCGAGGTGGCGGGCGCCTGTAGTCCCAGCTACTCGGGAGGTTGAGGCAGGAGAATGGCGTAAACCCGGGACGTGGAGCTTGCAGTGAGCTGAGATCCGGCCACTGCACTCCAGTCCCGGGCGACAGAGCAAGACTCCGTCTCAAAAAAAAAAAAAAAAAAAA
>NW_016904752.1:0-2024 GCF_001698545.2 Rhinopithecus bieti | reverse complement strand
CATTGAATCTATAAATAACCTTGGGCAGTATGGCCATTTTCACGATATTGATTCTTGGGCAGTATGGCCATTTTCACGATATTGATTCTTCCTATCCCTGAGGATGGTATGTTCTTCCATTTGTTTGTGTCCTCTTTTATTTCACTGAGCAGTGGTTTGTAGTTCTCCTCGAAGAGGTCCTTTACATCCCTTGTAAGTTGGATTCCTAGGTATTTTATTCTCTTTGAGCAATTGTGAATGGAAGTTCATTCATGATTTGGCTCTCTGTCTGTTACTGGTGTATAAGAATGCTCGTGGTTTTGCACATTGATTTTGTATCCTGAGACTTATTTCACATAAACCTCTGTTTGGCACACATCAACTGTAGTTGGATGATTATGTTACTGCCTGTCTCTCTACATAATAAGCATTGCTGAGCAGGGTGTGGCCTAAGTCAGTTTTGCATCAAAAGGACCTGCACAGAATTCCATTCTGTAAAGGTTCACTAAATTGTATAAATGATGACACCTACTCTCCATTACATCTAAGGAGAGGCAAATCAGAAAAGTCTAGGAAAGCATCACAGAAGAATCTAGGAAAGAAAATATCCATTTATTTTATGGGTTTTGTCTTGCATTCATATACTCATTCTTTCCTTCATTCATTCATTCCATTGTTGCACAAATATTTACTGAGTCCCCACTGATGGTCAAGAAATTAGCAAACATGGTAGAGGAGGCAAAGCTTAAGTAAAATTCTCAAACATACTTGGGAATTGCCAGACCTCTAAGTACTTAGTTAAAGAGAAGAGAAAAGGAGATAATATTTAATATTTAAGTCCACTGTGAGACTGATTCTGCTAGAGGTATGTACGAAGTTCAGGCAAAGGGAATCAGGGAGAACTCATTCTGTTAAATGAAGAGAATAGACTCTAGACTTCAAATCCTGGCTCCATAATTAGCAACTGCCTTGGGCAGTTCATCTCTCAGAGCCTCAACATCATCATCTATAAAATGGACATAGTCGTTGTGGGGAAAACATGATGATGTTTACAATCGTCTTGGTACAATATTTGGAATAGAGCAAGTGCTATTTTCAGGCCATTATATTTGTCAGCCTAAATGATCAGGCCCATTTTAACTCGTCTTTGTGTGGGAAGACAGACCAATGTGAAGAACTTCCAGCTAAAGCCAAAACTCAGATGTCTCTGACAATGTATTTTAGATGACTCAGCATTTGAGCAGACATATTTCAAATACACATTCTCCTAAATTTGGCTTCCAGAAGAGCAAACAAGATAAATCTGATTATGCACTTTCCTACAAGACAGAAAATGTGAGTAATCAGACAGAAATATAACTATTTGGGGCTGGAATTCATGAGCTCTATTTCATAAGCATCATTGTAAACAATTCATTAAGATACAAAATTCTAAAGGGGCCGTAGAAATCTACTGAAGATGGCAAGTTGATACATTCCATGGAAAGCACATTTATACCTAAATCACGATTATGATTACTATTGTCATCAGGCAATGAGGAGTTAGTATTATCATGACTGCAGAAGATGGTTATGATGTTTACAGTGTTTGTCAAAACAGGAAACAGATGCTACTGCCAAAACTAATTTAAATCCTAAGAGAGACAGACAATGAAACTCAGAGATACTAACCAATAAGCAATGCTATTATCGTTCTGTAGAGTAAGGAAAGGACTGTCTGGTTTATATGCCCACAGACTTCTCCCTTCACTCAGAATAAGAACCAAGGATAAGCCGTGTGACGTTTTAATGATTATCTCAAAGAGGCAGACCAGGGCCATTAGTGGAAGGAGGGAAGAAAGATTCCTCACTGGCCTCTCTCTCCTCAGGTCTTCTTGCTCCTTGTTAATTGAGAACAAACATCCTAGACGGTCAATAATCTCTATGTATTTTAAAAGCCTAATTTCTAATCTACTGATTAAGACCAATCAACTTTCTCAAACATACTTGGGAATTGCCAGGCCTCTAAGTACTTATGTAAAGAGAAGAGAAAAGGAGATAATATT
>NW_016904751.1:0-395 GCF_001698545.2 Rhinopithecus bieti | reverse complement strand
TTTTTTTATTATACTTTAAGTTCTAGGGTACATGTGCATAACGTGCAGGTTTGTTACATATGTATACTTGTGCCATGTTGGTGTGCTGCACCCATCAACTCGTCAGCACCCATCAATTCATCATTTATATCAGGTATAACTCCCAATGCAATCCCTCCCCCCTCCCCCCTCCCCATGATAGGCCCCGGTGTGTGATGTTCCCCTTCCCGAGTCCAAGTGATCTCATTGTTCAGTTCCCACCTATGAGTGAGAACATGCGGTGTTTGGTTTTCTGTTCTTGTGATAGTTTGCTAAGAATGATGGTTTCCAGCTGCATCCATGTCCCTACAAAGGACGCAAACTCATCCTTTTTTATGGCTGCATAGTATTCCATGGTGTATATGTGCCACATTTTC
>NW_016904750.1:0-1144 GCF_001698545.2 Rhinopithecus bieti | reverse complement strand
GTCTGTTCATATCCTTCGCCCACTTTTGATGGTGTTGTTTGTTTTTTACTTGTAAATTGGTTTAAGTTCCTTGTCGATTCTGGTTATTAGCCCTTTGTCAGATAAATAGATGGCAACATTTTCTCCTATTCTGCAGGTTGCCTGTTTACTCTGATGATAGTTTATTTTGCTGTGCAGAAGCTCTTTAGTTTAATTAGATGCCACTTGTCAATTTTAGCTTTTGTTGCAATTGCTTTTGGTGTTTTAGTCATGAAGTCCTTGCCCATGCCTATGTCCTGAATGGTATTGCCTAGGTTTTCTTCTAGGGTTTTATGCTTTTAGGTCTTACATTTAAGTCTTTAATCCATTTGAGTCAATTTTGTGCAAGATGTAAGGAAGGGGTCCAGTTTCAGTTTTCTGCATATGACTAGCCAGTTTTCCCAGCACCATTGATTAAATAGGGAATCCTTTACCCGTTGCTTGTTTTGTCAGGTTCGTCAAAGATCCGATGGTTGTAGATGTGTGACATTATTTCTGAGGCCTCTGTTCTGTTCCATTGGTCTATATCTGTTTTGATACCAGTACCATGTTGTTTTGGTTACTGTAGACTTGCAGTATAGTTTGAAGTCAGGTAGTGTGATGCCTTCAGGATTTGTTCTTTTGCTTAGGATTGTCTTGGCTATATGAGCTCTTTTTTGGTTCCATATGAAATTTAAAGTAGTTTTCCTAATTCTGTGAAGAAAGTTATTGGTAGCTTGATGGTAATAGCAATGCATCTATAAATTACTTTGGGCAGTATGGCCATTTTCACAATATTGATTCTTCCTATCCATGAGCATGGGATGTTTTCCATTTGTTTGTGTCCTCTCTTATTCGCTTGTGCAGTGGTTTGTAGTTCTCCTTGAAGAGATCCTTCACATCCCTTGCAAGTGGTATTCCTAGGTATTTTATTCTCTTTGCAGTCATTGTGAATGGGAGTTCACTCATGATTTGGCTCTCTGTTTGTCTATTATTGGTGTATAGGAATGCTTGTGATTTTTGCACATTGATTTTGTATCCTGAGACTTTGCTGAAGTTGCTTAACAGCTTAAGGAGATTTTGGGCTAAGGCGATGGGTTTTCTAAATATATAATCATGTCATTTGCAAACAGAGACAATTTGACTT
>NW_016904749.1:0-301 GCF_001698545.2 Rhinopithecus bieti | reverse complement strand
CGGCCGGGCGCGGTGGCTCAAGCCTGTAATCCCAGCACTTTGGGAGGCCGAGGTGGGCGGATCACGAGGTCAGGAGATCGAGACCATCCTGGCTAACACGGTGAAACCCCGTCTCTACTAAAAATACAAAAAATTAGCCAGGCGTGGTGGCGGCGCCTGTAGTCCCAGCTACTCGGGAGGCTGAGGCAGGAGAATGGTGTGAACCCGGGAGGCGGAGCTTGCAGTGAGCTGAGATCCCGCCACTGCACTCCAGCCTGGGCGACAGAGCGAGACTCCATCTTAAACAAAACAAAACAAAAAA
>NW_016904748.1:0-295 GCF_001698545.2 Rhinopithecus bieti | reverse complement strand
TGTTGTGCCCGAAGTCGCGAGACCCCAGTAAGTGACCACCAGAGTCCAGAGTCAAAGCCAAATAGCCGGGGTCGCTTTATTACGAGTTCGAACCCGGACCTCTCCGCTTTATACAATGGCAGGTAAAGAGAGAGGCCCCGGCTGCTGTTTTAGGGTTTCTTTTATAGCGAGGTACAAACAAGTCACAGAGAAACAGTAGTTACAAGCTTATTATTGGTTAACATTTAAAGTTGAACATTCGGCAGTTTCTGGTTGGTTCCCGCCTTTTCGCAACCTCAAACGGCTGGGGTTTTCC
>NW_016904747.1:0-302 GCF_001698545.2 Rhinopithecus bieti | reverse complement strand
GGCCGGGCACGGTGGCTCAAGCCTGTAATCCCAGCACTTTGGGAGGCCGAGACGGGCGGATCACAAGGTCAGGAGATCGAGACCATCCTGGCGAACACGGTGAAACCCCGTCTCTACTAAAAAATACAAAAACTAGCCGGGCGAGGTGGCGGGCGCCTGTAGTCCCAGCTACTTGGGAGGCTGAGGCAGGAGAATGGCGTGGACCCGGGAGGCGGAGCTTGCAGTGAGCTGAGATCCGGCCACTGCACTCCAGCCTGGGCGACAGAGCGAGACTCCATCTCAAAAAAAAAAAAAAAAAAAAG
>NW_016904746.1:0-796 GCF_001698545.2 Rhinopithecus bieti | reverse complement strand
TTCTCCGTCCACCTTTGATCCGTTGCTGGCAATGAGCTGAGTTCCTTTGCAGGGGTAGATGTGCTCTTATTTTTTGTATTTCCATCTTTTCTGCCCTGCTTTTTCCCCATCTTTGTGGTTTTATCTGCCTCTGGTCGTTGATGATGGCGATGTACTGATGAGATTTTGTTGTGGGTGTCCTTCCTGTTTATTAGTTTTCCTTCTAACAGTCAGGACCCTCAGCTGTATGTCTGTTGAAGATTGCTTGAAGTCCACTCCAGACCCTGTTTGCCTGGATATCAACAGCAGAGGGTGCAGAAGACTGAATATTGCTGAACAGCGAGTGTACCTGTCTGATTCTTGCTTTGGAAGCTTCCTCTCAGGGGTGTACTCCACCGTGTGAGGTGTGGGGTGTCAGTCTGCCCCTAGTGGGTGATGTCTCCCAGTTAGGCTACTCAGGGGTCAGGGACCACTTGAGCAGGCAGTCTGTCCTTTCTCAGATGTCAGCCTCCATGTTGGGAGATCCACTGCTCTCTTGAAAACTTTCAGACAGAGTCGTTTGCATCTGCAGAGGTTTCTGCTGCTTTGTTGTTGTTGTTTAGCTGTGCCCTGTCCCCAGAGGTGGGGTCTACAGAGACAGGCAGGCCTCCTCGAGCTGCTGTGAGTTCCACCCAGTTCGAGCTTCCCAGTGGCTTTGTTTACCTATTTAAGCCTCAGCAATGGTGGGTGCCCCTCCCCCAGCCTCGCTGCTGCCTTGATGCTAGATTGCAGACTGCTGTGCTAGCAATGAGGGAGGCTTCCGTGGGCGGACATGGGA
>NW_016904745.1:0-393 GCF_001698545.2 Rhinopithecus bieti | reverse complement strand
GTAAATTTTACATTTAAAAAAACAGTCTAGGCCGGGGCCGTGGCTCAAGCCTGTAATCCCAGCACTTTGGGAGGCCGAGACGGGTGGATCACGAGGTCAGGAGATCGAGACCATCCTGGCTAATACGGTGAAACCCCGTCTCTACTAAAAAATACAAAAAACTAGCCGGGCGACGAGGCGGGCGCCTGTAGTCCCAGCCACTCGGGAGGCTGAGACAGGAGAATGGCGTGAACCCGGGAGGCGGAGCTTGCAGTGAGCTGAGAGCCGGCCACTGCACTCCAGCCTGGGCGGCAGAGCAAGACTCCGTCTCAAAACAAAACAAAACAAAACAAAACAAACAAACAAAAAAAACAGTCTAAGGATGGTTCTCACCTTTTCAAAAGATGTTTTATT
>NW_016904744.1:0-516 GCF_001698545.2 Rhinopithecus bieti | reverse complement strand
AAAATATAGGACATACAAATAATATAAAGAGATTATGAATATGCATTAAATATTAAACAGTATTAATATAAATATACTTAATATTTATTATATATATCTGTATGTACCTATATAGATACAGATAGATATCTATCTCTATAGCTAGATATTTCTATCTCTATACACACTCATCTATATCCACATGCATGTATATGTAAAAAGAGAGACAGAGACAGAGACAGAGAGAGGTTTCTTTCAAAGGATTACCTTGTGCTATTGTAGAGGCTGGCAACTCCAAAATTCACAGGCCAGGCAGGCCATTCCCACAGGAACTGCTGTTGTAGTCTTGAGCCTGAAGGGAGAATTCCTTCCTTCTTGTGGGAGCTCAGGTTTTAAGACCTTCACCTGATTGGATGAGGCCCACCTGCCTTCATCTGACTGCATGAGGCCCACCTGCGTTCATCTGATTGGACGAGGCCCACCTGCCTTCATCTGACTGGATGAGGCCCACCTGCCTTCATCTGACTGGACGAGGCC
>NW_016904743.1:0-275 GCF_001698545.2 Rhinopithecus bieti | reverse complement strand
AGCAAGATGGCCGAATAGGAACAGCTCCAGTCTCCAACTCCCAGCGCGAGCGACACAGAAGACCGGTGATTTCTGCATTTTCAACTGAGGTACTGGGGTCATCTCACTAGGGAGTGCCGGACAATCGGTGCTGGTCAGCTGCTGCAGCCCGACCAGCGAGAGCTGAAGCAGGGCTAGGCATTGCCTCACCTGGGAAGCGCAAGGGGAAGGGAATCTCTTTTCCTAGCCAGGGGAACTGAGACACACAACACCTGGAAAATCGGGTGACTCTCACC
>NW_016904742.1:0-700 GCF_001698545.2 Rhinopithecus bieti | reverse complement strand
TCAAAAGAAGACATTTATGCAGCCTACAGACACATGAAAAAAATGCTCATCACCGCTAGTCATCAGAGAAATGCAAATCAAAACCACAATGAGATACCATCTCACACTAGTTAGAATGGCAATCATTAACAGGAAACAACAGGTGCTGGAGAGGATGTGGAGAAACAGGAACACTTTCACACTGTTGGTGGGAGTGTAAACTAGTTCAACCATTGTGGAAGACAGTGTAGTGATTCCTCAAGGATGTGAAACTAGAAATACCATTAGACCCAGAAATCCCATTACTGGGTATATACCCAAAGGATTATAAATCATGCTACTATAAAGACACATGCACACGTATGTTTATTGCTGCACTATTCACCATAGTAAAGACTTGGAACCAACCCAAATGTCCATCAATGATAGACTGGATTAAGAAAATGTGGCACATATACACCATGGAATACTATGCAGCCATAAAAAGGATGAGTTCATGTCCTTTGTAGGGACATGGATGAAGCTAGAAACCATCATTCTGAGCAAACTATCGCAAGGACAGAAAACCAAACACAGCATGTTCTCACTCATAGGTGGGAATTGAACAATGAGAACACTTGGACACAGGGTGGGGAACATCAACACACCAGGGCCTGTCATGGGGTGGGGGTGGGGGAGGGATAGCATTAGGACATATACCTAATGTAAATGACGAGTTAAT
>NW_016904741.1:0-300 GCF_001698545.2 Rhinopithecus bieti | reverse complement strand
ACGGAGTCTGGCTCTGTCGCCCAGGCTGGAGTGCGGTGGCCGGATCTCAGCTCACTGCAAGCTCTGCCTCCCAGGTTTACGCCATTCTCCTGCCTCCGCCTCCCAAGTAGCTGGGACTACAGGCGCCCGCCTCATCGCCCGGCTAGTTTTTTGTATTCTTTAGTAGAGACGGGGTTTCACCGTGTTAGCCAGGATGGTCTCGATCTCCTGACCTTGTGATCCGCCCGTCTCGGCCTCCCAAAGTGCTGGGATTACAGGCTTGAGCCACCGCGCCCGGCCTGTATTAGTATTTTAAATTAC
>NW_016904740.1:0-262 GCF_001698545.2 Rhinopithecus bieti | reverse complement strand
GAGGTGGGCAGATCACGAGGTCAGGAGATCGAGACCATCCTGGCTAACACGGTGAAACCCCATCTCTACTAAAAATACAAAAAATTAGCTGGACGTGGTGGCAGGCGCCTGTGATCCCAGCTACTCAGGAGACTGAGGCAGGAGAATCGCTTGAACCCGGGACATGGAGGTTGCAGTGTGCCGAGATCATGCCATTGCACTCCAGCCTGGGTGACAGAGTGAGACTCTATCTCAACTAAAAAAAAAAAAAAAAAAAAATCCC
>NW_016904739.1:0-275 GCF_001698545.2 Rhinopithecus bieti | reverse complement strand
TTCAAAAGAGAGCAGTTTTCAAATGAGGGCCAATTTCTCATGAATGGCTTGGTATGTCCTCTTGGTAACCAAAACTTTACACTCTATTAATTCAAAGGAGAGCTGGTTCATTAAAAGAACCTGAGTCCTTCACCTCACACTTGCTCTGTCTCTTACCATATAATATATCCAGTTACTCTTTACCTTTCAGCATGATTTTAAGCTTGCTGAAGTCCTCACCAGAAGCAGATGCTGCTACACACTTCTTATACCGTCTGCCAAGCTGTGAGCCACGT
>NW_016904738.1:0-789 GCF_001698545.2 Rhinopithecus bieti | reverse complement strand
CCTCCTTCCTCATTTCTGATGTTCTTGGCAGTTTTGAGGATGACTGATCAGTAGTTTCATAGACTGTCTCTCCACTGGTATTTGATATTTTCTTAAATAGACTGGAGTTATGTGCTTTGGGAGGAAGACCACACAGAGGTAAAGCGCCATTCTCATCACATTGTGTCAAGGGTACATGCTATTGACACGACTTATCACTGACATCCTCAATATCTGTGATGGCCTGGCTGAGACAATGTCTGTGAGGATTCATCACTGTAAAGTTGCTCTGTTAGCAAGAGGGACTGTATCACTATACACAACCCACACTTAAGGAGTGAGGAGTTGTGTTCTACCTCCTTAAAGATGGGGAGGTTTGTCAGTTTGTAACTCTGACGTGACTGTCACTGAGTTATGCTCCCTGAAAATCTCTCATGCCCTTTTGTGGAAATGTGCAGAATACAGTTAACACAGCAGGCCTGAGACTGCTGTCCTTGGAAACGCCTGCTTGCAAGGTAGGGCCCTTGGCTGGAGTTTGGGAACTTCGATTTCAGAAGGGCTCCCACTATTCTCAGAACTGATAAGAATGATGTTTAAATTGTTTGTAAAACATTGTGGATTTTATTTTTTCTTCTTTATTTTATTTTATTTTTTTAATGAAATGGGGCCTGGGTCTCATTTTGTCACCCAGGCTAGAGCGCATTGTCATGATCATAGTTCACTGTAACCTTGAACTCCTAGGCTCAAGTGATCTTCCCGTGTCAGCCTCCCAAGTAGCTAGGACCAGAGGAGCATGGAACTATGACCAGC
>NW_016904737.1:0-273 GCF_001698545.2 Rhinopithecus bieti | reverse complement strand
GGGGCTGAGGTGCTTCGCTGGTACTGCCACCATCTCCGTTTCCAGGAGTCTTCTGTTTGTTCTTTCTGGTCTTCCTCACGGATCCTGAAGGGGATTCTCTGCAGAGCGACCCCCCCCTCTTCCTGGGAGAGCTGGTTCAAGATTTTCTGCTGTGGACCAGCTGTCTTCTTTCCCGAGGAGGCCCCTCTCATCTTACTTCTCTGCATGTTGCTTCTAGTTGGTTTTTTGAAGTTCTCTTCTTCTGCAGATTGCTGTCCACGAGGTTGAGAACCC
>NW_016904736.1:0-395 GCF_001698545.2 Rhinopithecus bieti | reverse complement strand
AAGAAGGCGAACCAGGTGAGTCCGACCACCTGCCCCGTCCCCTGGGAGCCCGGCTTCGCAGATGGAGGAGTGAGCCTAAAGGTCCCTTCTGCAGGATAGAGTGTCCTGCCCAGGAGGCAGCATGGCCATGTCTCGCTGCTTTTGTGTGTAGTTGTTAGAGGCAGCCTGGGGCTGAGTCAGCTGCTGTGGGTGAGTTGGGGGGTGCGATGGGGAGTGAGCACTGGATGCAGAGCTTGGAGGCCAAGTGCCTGCCCTGCCCTTACCTGGCTGCGGTCTTGGCCAAGTCCTAGGTGGAGTATTGGGTACTTGTTCTGTGAAGGTCCAGAAGAGTACCTTTAGTATGTTACCATTTCTGGAGAGAGAGGAAACATGTGCGTGTGTGTGTGTGTACATAT
>NW_016904735.1:0-793 GCF_001698545.2 Rhinopithecus bieti | reverse complement strand
TTGTGCTGCACCCATTAACTCATCATTTACATTAGGTATATATCCTAATGCTACCCCTCTCCACTCACCCCTCCCCACAATGGGCCCCAGTGTGTGATATTCCCCTTCCTGTGTCCAAGTTATCTCATTGTTCACTTCCTACCTATGAGTGAGAACATGCATTGTTTGATTTTCTGTTCCTGTGATAGCTTGCTGAGAATAATGGTTTCCAGCTGCATCAATGTCCCTAAAAAAGACATGAATTCATCTTTTTTTATGGCTGCATATATTCCATGGTGTATATGTGCCACATTTTCTTAATCCAATCTGTCACTGATGGACATTTGGGTTGATTCCAAGTCTTTGCTATTGTGAATAGTGCTGCAATAAACATACGTGTGTATGTGTCTTTATAGCAGAATGATTTATAATTCTTTGGGTATATACCCAGTAATGGGATGGCTGGGTCAAATGGTATTTCTACTTCTAGATCCTTGAGGAATCGCCACACTGTTTTCCACAATGGTTGAACTAGTTTTCAGTCCCACTAATTGTATAAAATTGTTCCTATGTCTCCACATCCTCTTCAGCACCAGTTGCTTCCTGATTTTTTAATGATTGCCATTCTAACTGGTGTGACATGGTATCTCATTGTGATTTTGATTTGCATTTCTCTGATGGCGAGTGATGATGAGCATTTTTCCATGTGTCTGTTGGGTGCATAAATGTCTTATTTTGAGAAGTGTCTCCTCATATCCTTTGCCCACTCTTTGATGGGATTGTTTGATTTTTTCTTGTAAATTTGCTTAAGGTC
>NW_016904734.1:0-1140 GCF_001698545.2 Rhinopithecus bieti | reverse complement strand
TGAAATCACATTTGAAAAGAGGTTTGCTTCATCACAAAGGTCTGGAAACCCCGAGATGGACGGAGGCTCTGCCTCTCCACGGGCTCTCGCTTGGAGCTTGGAGGATCCGTGGAGGATGGGGCCGGAGCCTCCAGGGCCCATGCTGAGGCCATGCCTCGACGGAGGCGGCTTCTCAGTGGGGTGAGGCCCCTGGGGTGCATTGCTCCGAGAAATGCCTGGGCATCAGCAAACCCCTTCCCTCCTAGCTGGCCAGAGCAAAAGCTTCTCTTTTCTCCTTTAACCAAGGAAGAAGGCTCCGTTCCATGTGGCTCTGTGGCTCTTGGTGGCTGTTTTAAAGCCATTTCCTATCTTCCGAAGCCTAAGGAAGGAAGAGCAGGGGTTTAAGAAGACCTGAGGCTACAGCCGAGCTTGTCCCAGTTTGCTGTGCTTCTGGCATGTTCTCTCGAGCCACAGTGGGAGTAGGACCTGGCCATGGGAGTTGGGAGCCGTGGAGGACGTATTCCACTGGTCTAGAAGCCGAATCGAACGCTGCGACACTGTATCCCGGCCCACAGCAGAACGAGTTGGCTCAAATGAGAATATGGATGCCGTATCCTAAACCTTCTCATTTCAACAGCTTAAGTTGGGCTGGTTGGGGTTGGATGAGCCAGTTTCTGATGCAGAGCAAATGACAGACCTCTCATGACTGTTTTCTGATTCTACCAAGTGACCGTAAGAGAGGGGAGAGGAAACAGGTAAGAATCCCTTTTACGATTGTAACAACCCCTCTCCTAAAGGACAGGGCTGCTTTTCTGAGAAATACATCATCCTCTGGAACGTCCAAAGATATTTTCTCAGTAAGAAAGAGAAATGGGGCCGGACTGAATGCAAAGAAGGTGGGAAAAGCAATACCAAGATTCAGTCCTTACGACTTTGGGAATATTGCAAAGTTAAACAGAACGTGACTGCCTGGGGCTGTCGGACGCATTTAGTCTCTGACTCCGGTCAGTTCTCCACCTGCTTCCTCTCTCTCTTTATGGGATGAGGGATAAGGGAAGGGGTGGGACGGTGCAGGGCACAGAGGTGGGGTACAAGCCTCCTGGTCTCGGGAAGCACAGACAGTAACACCAAGCGACTCCAGCAGACAGCTGGAATTCCTAT
>NW_016904733.1:0-302 GCF_001698545.2 Rhinopithecus bieti | reverse complement strand
AGAGCACTGTGGTGACCTGGAATCTCCTGCCCTGACACCTACAGTTTGCTAATCAAGCAGCTATTACCCTGGCACCTGCCATTTCTGAGCCTCAGAGCACTGTGGTGACCTGGAATCTCCTGCCCTGACACCTACAGTTTGATTATCAAGCAGCTATTACCCTGGCACCTGCCATTTCTGAGCCTTAGGAAAGCCCTGTTTAGAATTCCACTTGTGGAAGGTGCTCCCTCCCCTGAGTTCTTGTGCAAGATCTGTTTTGAATGCTTAAAGAGAGAAGAAGAAGAAGAAGAAGAAGAAGAAGA
>NW_016904732.1:0-791 GCF_001698545.2 Rhinopithecus bieti | reverse complement strand
CCTGAAGAGTGTTTTCCAACTTGGTTTCATTCTCCCCATCACTCTCAGGTATACCAATCCAACATAGATTTGGTCTTTTCACATAGTCCCATATTTCTTGGAGGGTTTGTTCATTTCTTTTTATTCTTTTTTCTCTAAACTTCTTGCTTCATTTCATTCATTTGATCTTCAATCACTGATCCCCTTTCTTACACTTGATCGAATCGGCTACTGAAGCTTGTGCATGCATCACATAGTTCTCGTATCATGGTTTTCAGCTCCCTCAGGTCATTTATGGACTTCTTTAGACTGTTTATTCTAGTTAGCCATTCATCTAATCATTTTCAAGGGTTTTAGCTTCTTTACTATGGGTTCAAACATCCTCTAGCTCGGAGAAGTTTGTTATTGGCAGTTGTCTGAAGCCTTCTTCTCTCAACTCGTCAAAGTCATTCTCCGTCCAGCTTTGTTCTGTTGCTGGCGAGGAGCTGTGTTCCTTTGGAGAAGAAGAGGAACTCCCATTTTAGAATTTTCAGCTTTTCTGCTCTGGTTTCTCCCCATCTTTGTGGTTTTATCTACCTTTGGTCTTTGACGATGGTGACGTACAGATGGGGTTTTGGTGTGGATGTCCTTTCTGTTTGTTAGTTTTCCTTCTAACAGTCAGGACCCTCAGCTGCAGGTCTGTTGGAGTTTGCTGGAGGTCCACTCCAGACCCTATTTGTCTGGGTATCAGCAGCGGAGGCTGCAGAACAGCAAATATTGCACAATGGAAGATGTTGCTGCCTGATCGTTCCTCTGGAAGCTTTGTCTCAGAG
>NW_016904731.1:0-300 GCF_001698545.2 Rhinopithecus bieti | reverse complement strand
AATTATACTCTGAGGATATATCCTTTTCACCATGGGCCCCTATGGGCTCCCAAATCTCACTTTGCAGATTCCACGAAAAGAGTGTTAGCAAACTGCTTCCTGAGAACTAAGCTGTAACTCTGTGAGAGGAATTCACAGATCACAAAGAAGTTCCTCAGAAAGCTTCTTTCACGTTTTGCAACGCTCATATTTTCTTTATCAGCGTAGGCCTCAATGTGATCCAAAGTAGTCCTTCTCAGTTTCCTCAAAACCGAGATAATGGACTGCTGCAGGAAACATAAGTGTAACTCTGTGAGATGA
>NW_016904730.1:0-328 GCF_001698545.2 Rhinopithecus bieti | reverse complement strand
AGCTCACTGCAACCTCTGCCTCCCAGGTTCAAGCAATTCTCCTGCCTCAGCCCTCCGAGTAGCTGGGACTACAAGCGTGCGCCACCATGCCTGGCTAATTTTTGTATTTTTAGTAGAGACGGGCGTTTCACTATGTTGGCCAGGCTGGTCTCAAACTCCTGACCTTGTGATCTGCCCACCTCGGCCTCCCAAAGTGCTGGGAGTAATTACAGGCATGAGCCACCATGCCCAGCCTAACTTGACTTTTTTGAGCACGAGGTAAGCATCTCATCAAATAGTGTGATATTTTACTTTAATTTTGTTTTTTATTTGAATTAAATTTTGTTTG
>NW_016904729.1:0-302 GCF_001698545.2 Rhinopithecus bieti | reverse complement strand
GACTACAGTGCAATCAAACTAGAATTTAGGATTAAGAAACTCACTCAAAACCACTCAACTACTTGGAAACTGAACAACCTGCTGCTGAATGACTACTGGGGACATAACAAAATGAAGGCAGAAATAAAGATATTCTTTGAAACCAATGAGAACAAAGACACAACATACCAGAATCTCTGGGACACATTTAAAGCAGTGTGTAGAGGGAAATTTATAGCACTAAATGCCCATAAGATAAAGCAGAAAAGATTTAAAACTAAACCCCTAACATCACAATTAAAAGAACTAGAGAATCAAGAGCA
>NW_016904728.1:0-597 GCF_001698545.2 Rhinopithecus bieti | reverse complement strand
CAGTTTGCTAAGACTGTTTTCATGGAATCTGCCAAGGGATATTTGGGAGCACTTCGAGGTGTACAATGAAAAGGGAAATATCCTCACATAAAACTAGAAAGAGGGGCGGAGCAAGATGGCAGAATAGGAACAGCTCCAGTCTCCAACTCCCAGTGCGAGCGACACAGAAGACCGGTGATTTCTGCATTTTCAACTGAGGTACAGGGGTCATATCACTAGGGAGTGCCGGACAATCAGTGCTGGTCAGCTGCTGCAGCCCGACCAGCGAGAGCTGAGCAGGGCGAGGCATCACCTCACCTGGGAAGCGCAAGGGGAAGGGAGTCCCTTTTCCTAGCCAGGGGAACTGAGACACACAACACCTGGAAAATCGGGTGACTCCCACCCCAATACTGTGCTTTGAGCAAACGGGCACACCAGGAGATTGTATCCCACACCTGGCCGGGAGGGTCCCACGCCCACGGAGCCTCCCTCATTGCTAGCACAGCAGTCTGTGATCTAACTGCAAGGCAGCAGCGAGGTACCTGCCACTGCTGAGGCTTTAGTAGGTAAAAAAAAGCCCAAACCTCACAGAGTGGTGTACACCCCGAGAGGAAGCTT
>NW_016904727.1:0-637 GCF_001698545.2 Rhinopithecus bieti | reverse complement strand
AAAGTTATCTGACTTTGATTCTTGAGCTCAATAGGGAGAGTTTGAATAACAAGGGACACCGATACTAACACACGTGTTAAATAGACAAACTGCTTCCCATGTTTGATAGGCAATAAATGTCGCATTTCTTTACACTTCTAAGCAAAGTCAAGTCTCATTCTCACTTGCTCATTTTCCGAGAGTGAGAAAGCCCAAGATCTCATGGCCCTTCCCCTTCCTCGGGTTATGGACACCAGGGCCCTGGGGACTGCAGAGCTGGGGAGGTCTCCTGGGAGTCATGGGGCCATGGAGGAGAGCGGAGGAGAGAATGCTGTTCCTGCGTGTGATCAGGTGGCTGTCAGATCCCCGCTCCTACATTCAGTAGGGAGTGACCTTCAGAAAACTATGTAACCTCTCTAAGTCTCGGTTTTCTCATCTGAAAATGCAGCTGATGGTAATAATCCTCATCCAGGAGAATAGTATGTGTTGGTCATCCTCGTGGCATTCTTTTAAGAGCTACACAGCACTCCATTGTATAGGCATTAAATCATTTATTTATTGTGTGCAGTCTCAGCTCACTGCAACCTCCACCTCCCGGGTTCAAGTGACTCTCCTGCCTCAGCCCCCCAAGTAGCTGGGATTACAGACGTGCGCCACC
>NW_016904726.1:0-3573 GCF_001698545.2 Rhinopithecus bieti | reverse complement strand
ATTTTGTATTGCTTTGTAGATAAACATCAAAATATAATTTCCTTTTCTCTCATGCCTCAACACACTTTATTTTGTTCTGCTGCTTATTTGACCATCAGATTTCTGAATACTCTCCAAAAGTTATAAAAGCAATAAAAAAACTTGACAGGGAAATTAGACAGAGGTATTAAAATCTTATTTAAAGTCTCTTACCATAAAATCAGCCTGTGGCTCATGCCTGGGCTAAATGATTATCACCTATAGTGCCTTAAGCAGCATTTCCAAGGAAAAGACATTTGGCCAACATGGGCAAATGAGCATTTCGCCAACATGGCTTATATTAACAATGTGTTACTTGCCCAAATCCCTAAGGTTTTTTCCCACTTTCCCAGTCTTGCCACTTGGTCTGTGATTACTAGTCTGAGTGTTATAATACCCTCAGAAATATCTAAAGTGTTTACAATGGAAAGTATATTTCATTGTAAACACATTGAAAATACATACCATTAATTTAAACTTTAAGACAATAATATATAGAAAAAATACACAAGTCATATCAAAAGGAAAAAAGAATCATGTTTCAGAAGCAGTGTTCATGATGAAGTAAAGAAACCAAGACAGTATTAGCAAGCAACAGTAGAAACAACAACAACGACGACGACAACAAATAACTGCAGAAAAGATAAATACTAGCTTAAAGTACTACAACTTTCCATACTAGAAATCATGATACATTCATGTGAAATTCTGTTTCCAGCAATGATGAATAAGCTGGATCCTTAACAATCTTCCTATTGAGAGGAATTGGAAAGATTAGACAATTAAGAAGAAGAAGAGGGGAGATATCGATAAGAATTTTCAGGGTCAAGACCCCAGAAAAAAGGGAAGCAGAGAAAGGTATATTCGTTGCCACTTCTCTCCTCAAGGTGTTTTCAGATTAGAAGGTATTAATCATCAAGCTGAGAAGCTGAAATGATCTTGCAGCAAGTTACCCATGGGTAAGAGAAACATAGATTGGATTTTAGAGTCCAGTAATGTAGAAAGACTAGGAAACGACACAAACTTTCAGTCAGGACCTCAAATGTCCACACCTTGAATGTAATTGGGATTCCAAAATTGATCAGTTCTCATGGTCCCAGTTCAATATTAGTTCAATCTCTGATTAAAATAAGATCCTCTGCCCTAACCCAGCTGACTGACCAAATCAAAGTAAAACATCTTTGGAGAATGACACTATCATAGAGACTTAATTTATCTCTAAAAGGCTAATCTATAATATCTGACATTTAACAATGTAACCAAGTATGAAGAGAAATAATTTTGACTGAAAATCATAAGGAAAACTATACAATAAAAGAGAAAAAATCAAGTTATATTAAGATGTAAAATGAATCATATGACATAACAGACATTTAAACGGAAGAAGATGAGTAAGTAGGATAAATGTAAATGTACTAAGTGTCTCCATTAAAACACATATTATAAGAGTGGTTTACAAAAAAGTGACAACCATGTACTGCTTATGAAAGACAAACTAGCAGTATAAAGAAATGTTGAAAGTAAAATGGATGGAGAAAATACACAATGCAAACTGATAAGCGAATCTTAAACTTTTAAAGCCAAGAGCTCCTTACAAGCTTCAAATTAATTGATGATCTCAAATAATAACTTTATGTGAGATTTAACTACAAATATTTACAATGTTAACAAAATGGAAAATAAAATATACATTAGTTTAGTTTTAAAAAAAGAAAACATCTATCATACGTTAATATAAATATTCTGAGAAAATGTATTTTCTAATCCAAGAATACTTAGTGGAAATACTGGTATTGTTTTACATTTTATAAATATACAATACTTATCTATATATATAATACAAATACACAACATATAAGGCATCTCTACATATCTAGAGAGAGAGAGAGAGACAGAGAAACTATTTGAAATTATGTAGTTTCCTGTTTCACTTAATCAGGCTTTGAAAGAGGAAATTTTATATGTGTTAATCTCACTATTTACTTTGCTAGATGAACTATTTGGTATTTTGTGGGAATAAGCAAAGACAGAGGTCCAATAAACCTATGCCACAGATTTTCATTTTATGCTTTTCTTGCTTTTATTACTCCTCAACCTGCTTGAGGCAATAATTTGTTCTTTTCTCCATTAAGAACCACCCTCTATCTTGTCCCTCTTCGTGTTAATAGTATTCTCATATAAAATATTATCAATGGGATTAAATTGGGATCATATGTCTCTTCAAATTCCAGTAAATGTGTATGTCTTACAGGCATTCAGAATTCTTAGATTTTCCCTTTTATTTGTCAATTTTCCTTTTAAAATACAAATGTTGTAATATGGAGTGGGAGAGTGTTGTCATGAGACTCCATTAAGTGTCCCTTATACTTGTTTTCAAGGCAGGTTTAAGCCTTCACATATGGTGGATTGCAATTTCTTTAGTGCTTTCCTTTAGCTCATCTTCTTGGGTACTATATTTTGAGTAATAATCTCAAAGACATGATTCTTGATATATTATGTGATCATTGATATGCTATACTATTATAATTCCTAGGTTCAAAATTGGGAACCCTACTTGACACACTATGGGTTAAAACCTTAGAGCCAAGTGTGGGCAAGTCTATGTCTCTGTTTACTTATTCATGAAGTGAATGAGGATACCGACCTTATAACATTGACATGATAAACAGCTGACTTAATGCAAGGAAAGCACGTAGAATAGTACCTAGCACACAGCAAATTACAAATAAGCATTAACTACTATTTTCATTAATGTTGCTTAGGTATTTGACTCATACCATTTTACTTCTACCAATGATAAAGACAGTTCTCCATTGCTATACTGCTTTGCTCACTTTAGTAATGATTATTCACAGGAGGGTTCTTAAAATACAAATCAGGCATCTGGTCAGAAAATGGGGTTAATCTAACTTATAAATATAAGGCGCATTTAAGTTCTGATGTTGAAAGTATTTGTTTGTTATATGGACATATCAGAGAGTAGGACTCATAATTTCAGACTGGTTTAGAAACACCGGGATTCATTTTAATGAAAATGCAAAATAATTGGTAGTGGTTGCCTATAATCCTGTGTCAGGAAGTGTTTGGATATTCATGCTGATTCAATCACAATGATTATCATGATTCTTTAGTAACATCAGCAATGGACAAGAGTCTGGATGTTGGCACTTGGGAATTTTCAAATTCTGTTTTAGCAATTTAGCATCATGTGTTGCTTTGAACTGAGGAGAAACATCTATGATTATTTTGCTCTTTATAATCATACATTTGGAAACATACAGCCAAAATCAAAACAGGATAAACTGATTATCTTACATTAACCTTTCCTTTCCTTCCGAGTTCTTCAGCAGCAGATTGACAATGAAAAAAGTGCTTATATTATGAATTTCCCTGTTATATAATGGAACATAATTTAAGGTAAGTAATTTTCTTCATTATTACTTTAGTACCTTTAAAATTAAAATGATTCATAATATAATAAAGAAAAGCAGGAAAATGTTTTCAATAGAGATATAATATATATGTTATAATAGATAAGATATAATATATATATTA
>NW_016904725.1:0-276 GCF_001698545.2 Rhinopithecus bieti | reverse complement strand
TTTCTTTAAGAATGTTGAATATTGGCTCCCACTCTCTTCTGGCTTGTAGGGTTTCTGCCAAGAGATCTGCTGTTAGTCTGATGGGCTTCCCTTTGTGGGTAACCTGACCTTTCTCTTTGGCTGCCCTTACTGTTTTTTTCCTTCATTTCAACCTTGGTGAATCTGACAATTATGTGTCTTGGGGTTGCTCTTCTTGCGTAGTATCTTTGTGTTGTTCTTTGTATTTCCTTAATTTGAATGTTGGCCTGCCTTGCTAGGTTGGAGAAGTTCTCCTGG
>NW_016904724.1:0-232 GCF_001698545.2 Rhinopithecus bieti | reverse complement strand
GTGTATATGTGCCACATTTTCTTTATCGACTCTGTCATTGATGGGCATTTGGGTTGGATCCAGGTCTTTGCTATTGTGAACAGTGCTGCAGTAAACATACATGTGCATGTATCTTTCTGGTAGAATGATTTATAATCCTTTGGGTATATACCCAGTAATGGGATTGCTGGGTCAAATGGTATTTCTAGTTCTAGATCCTTGAGGAATCGCCACACTGTCTTCCACAATGGGT
>NW_016904723.1:0-230 GCF_001698545.2 Rhinopithecus bieti | reverse complement strand
CAGCTCACTGCAAGCTCCGCCTCTCGGGTTTACGCCATTCTCCTGCCTCAGCCTCTCAAGTAGCTGGGACTACAGGCGCCCGCCAACTCGCCCGGCTAGTTTTTTGTATTTTTAGTAGAGACGGGGTTTCGCCGTGTTAGCTAGGTTGGTCTCGATCTCCTGACCTCGCGATCCACCCGTCTCGGCCTCCCAAAGTGCTGGGATTACAGGCGTGAACCACCGCGCCCGGC
>NW_016904722.1:0-700 GCF_001698545.2 Rhinopithecus bieti | reverse complement strand
AGACTGCTTTAAATGTGTCCCAGAGATTCTGGTATGTTGTTTCTTTTTTCTCATTGTTTTCAAAAGCATCTTTATTTCTACTGTCATTTCATCAGGTACCCAGTAGTCATTCAGGAGCAAGTTGTTCAGTTTCCATGTAGTTGAGCAGTTTTGATTGAGTTTCTTAATCCTGAGTTCTAGTTTGATTGCACTGTGGTCTGAGAGACAGTTAGTTATAATTTCTGTTCTTTTATATTTGCTGAGGAGTGCTTTACTTCCAATTATGTGGTCAATTTTGGAATAAGTGCGATGTGGTGCTGACAAGAATGTATATTCTGTTGATTTGGGGTGGAGAGTTCTGTAGATGTCTATTCGGTCTGCTTGGAGCAGAGTCGAGTTCAATTCCTGGGTATCCTTGTTAACTTTCTGTCTTGTTGATCTGTCTAATGTTGACAGTGGGGTGTTGAAGTCTCCCATTATTATTGTTTGGGAGGCTAAGTCTCTTTGTTGGTCTCTAAGGACTTGCTTTCTGAATGTGGGTGCTTCTGTATTGGGTGCATGTATATTTAGGAGACTTAGCTCTTCCTGTTGAATTGATCCCTTTACCATCGTTAATGGCCTTCTTTGTCTCTTTTGATCTTTGTTGGTTTAAAGTCTGTTTTATCAGAGACTAGGATGGCAACCCCTGCCTTTTTTTTTTTTTTTTTTCCATTTGATTGGT
>NW_016904721.1:0-596 GCF_001698545.2 Rhinopithecus bieti | reverse complement strand
TTGGCCTGCCTTGCTAGTTTGGGGAAGTTCTCCTGGAAAATATCTTGAAGAGTGTTTTCCAACTTGCTTTCATTCTCCTTGTCACTTTCAGGTACATCAATGACATGCAGATTTGGTCTTTTCACATAGTCCCATATTTCTTGGAGGTTTTGTTTGTTTCTTTTCCTCTTTTCCTCTAAGCTTCTCTTCTGGCTTCATTTCATTTCGTTCATTTGATCTTCAATCACTGATACCCTTTCTTCCACTTGATCAAATCGGCTACTGAAGTTTGTGCATGCATCATGTAGTCTTGTGCCATGATTTTCAGTTCCATCAGGTTGTTTAAGGACTTCTCTGTGCTTTTTTTTTCTAGTTAGCCATTTGTCTAATCTTTTTTCAAGGTTTTAGCTTCTTTGCAATGAGTTGAACATCCTCCTTTAGCTCAGAGAAGTTTGTTATTACCGATTATCTGAGTCTTCTTCTCTTAACTTGTCAAAGTCATTCTCCATCCAGCTTTGTTCCATTGCTGGTGAGGAGCTGCGTTCCTTTGGAGGAGAAGAGGTGCTCTGATTTTTAGAATTTTTAGCTTTTCTGCTCTGGTTTCTCCCCATCATTGT
>NW_016904720.1:0-791 GCF_001698545.2 Rhinopithecus bieti | reverse complement strand
TATTTACCCAGTAGTCATACAGGAGCAGGTTGTTCTGTTTCCATGTGGTTGTGCAGTTTTGAGTGAGTTACTTAATCCTGGGTTCTAATTTGATTGCACTGTAGTCTGAGAGACAGTTTGTTGTGATTTTCTTCCTTTACATTTGCTGAGGAGTGCTTTACTTCCAATTATGTCATCAATTTTGGAATAAGTGTGCTGTGGTGCTGAGAAGAATGTATATTCTGCTGATTTGGGGTGGAGAGTTCTGTAGATGTCTATTAGGTCTGCTTTGTGCAGAGCTGAGTTCAAGTACCAGATATCCTTGTTAACCTTCTGTCTCATTGATCTGTCTAATATTAACAGTGGGGTGTTAAAGTCTCCCATTATTATTGTGTGGGAGTCTAAGTCTCTTTGTATGTCTCTAAGGACTTGCTTTATGAATCTGCATGCGCCAGTATTGGGTGCATATATATTTAGGATAGTTAGCTCTTCTTGTTGAATTGATCTCTTTACCATTATGTAATGGCCTTCTTTGTCTCTTTCGATATTTGTTGGTTTAAAGTCTGTTTTATCAGAGACTAGGATTGCAACCACTGCTTTTTTATTTATTTTATTTTTTGGCTTTCTATTTGCTTGGTAGGTATTCCTCCATCCCTTTATTTTGAGCCTATGTGTGTCTCTGCATGTAAGATGGGTTTCCTGAATACAGCACACTGATGGGTCTTGACTCTTTATCCAATTTGCCAGTCTGTGTCTTTTTTTGGGGCATTTAGCCCACTTACATTTAAGGTTAATATTGTTATATGTGAATT
>NW_016904719.1:0-1219 GCF_001698545.2 Rhinopithecus bieti | reverse complement strand
TTTGGTTGAAAACCTTGTAAGTTTGGGATTTCAATTATTCTTTGCTATTAATAAGACCTTGTTCAGTCCATATTAACTTAAAATTGGTATAGATGGCTCCTTCCTGATTCTGTAAGTACTTTAAGGTTTGGCTGAGTGCAAACAGCTTGCACGTTTGAGCAGACCAATTATTAGGCAATTTTCCTAACTCTGCTTCTACAAGAGTTTCCTTATCACTTACTGATACCCATTGTGTCTTTTCCCTTAATTGCCTGGGAGGAAACATCTATCATCCTATCCTGAAGGGAGTTCCTCCTATGTCTTGTCAGACCTTCAGATTTAGATCTCCTGTTAGGAAACCTGCTGGGTTAAGGATTTTGATAGGAAAGCTATGGGTTGTCAGTGGCCTCAGTGCTTTTGGGCTATGCCCTTGTTTACACTGACAACAAGGTGATATTGGAGTGTTATATGGTTACAGAGAAGACCTTCAATTATTAATTATGGGTTTTAAATTTGCCCTGGCTTTTAAAGGAATAGGGTACACTTTTTTTCTTTACTACTTCTCTCTCTCTCTCTCTCTCTCTCTCTCTCTCTCTCTCTCTGACTTCCTGTCTCTTTCTCTCCTCCCTTTCTGCTGGTCTTTCCCTGCCTCTGCCAGCTGCTTATGCTGCTGTTCTCCCCTCTCCTTCCCCTTCTTTATGGCTTCAGCAGTGTAAGACTGCCACCTCCTTGGGTTTTACACCACGTGCAATAACTCCATGATTTCCTTCTGGTATTAACGGGGTTTCCCCAGAGGTTAGGAACTCCCTTTCTTTCCATATTGCAGCATGGGCATGTAGGATTAGATAAGCATACTTGCTATCTGTATACACATTTATTCTTCTTCCCTTTCCCAATTCTAAGGCTCAGGTAAGTGTCACTAGTTCTGCTAACTAGGCACTGGTCCCTGGGGATGAGGCTTACTTTCAAGTATGGTTACATCACTAACTATGGTGTAACCTGCCCTTCGCATCACACTCTCCACATAGGAACCTCCATCAGCATATAGGTTAAGGTCAGGATTAGCTAAGGGAAATTCTAAGAGATCATCTCAGGCGGCGTAAGTCTGAACTATAATTTGTTGGCAGTCATGCTCGATTGGTTCCCCATCCTCTAGGACAAAAGTGGCAGGGTTGAGGGCCATGCACGTACGTATTTGAAGCACTGGTCCCTCAAGGAGTAGCTCCTGGTATCTAAGTAG
>NW_016904718.1:0-3151 GCF_001698545.2 Rhinopithecus bieti | reverse complement strand
AAGAAAATTTTAGACCAATATCCCTGATGAACATCGATGCAAAATCCTCAATATAAAATACTGGCAAACTGGATTCAGCAGCACATCAAAAGCTTATCCACCATGATCAAGTGGGCTTCATCCCTGGGATGCAAGGCTGGTTCAACATTCGCAAATCAATAAACGTAATCCAGCATATAAACAGAACCAAAGACAAGAACCACATGATTATCTGAATAGATGCAGAAAAGGCTTTTGACAAAATTCAACAGCCCTTCATGCTAAAACGCTCAATAAATTCGGTATTGATGGAACGTACCTCAAAATAATAGACTCACTTCTAAAGGTCACCAATGAACTTTGTATTGCAAAACTCAAGGATGCTTTCTCAGTCCGTATCTTATGCCCTACCTTAAAACCCTCTGGTTTACTTTCTTGTCTCCTCCTGCTTCTTTGAGTCATTTCTTTCTGGTCTTTGGGGCTCTTCCTCTTCTGTGTGTCCAGTAACTACAATACCCCACGTTTCTATCATTACCCTAAAGTCTTAATTTCTTTACATACTTTGCTTGGGGAATTTCATCCCTGTCATTGTTTCGTTTATCACTGGAATGACAATTAATGTCAAACTTAATTTTACCCTAGAACTCTTTAGCTTGATATGTCCCAGAAGAATCTCAAACTCAACATATCTGAAACTGTCTTCATTGTTATTCTCTGTTCACCAGTGGTTCCTTTATTTTAGCTTAATTACTGGCATCACCATCTTGTTGCCCAAACCAGAGATTAAAGAATTACGTAAGACTTCTCATTGTGCTGGGCCTTCTACATCTCGGCAATCAGCAAGGCCTAATGGTTTTAGCTCATAACTATTTTTTTAAATCTGTTTTCAGGCCCATTCCCGATAATGATGTCCCTCCTTCGGTCCTTGTCCTCTCCTTGGAGCATCTCAATCTGTAGTTTCTTTTCTCCTGACTTGCTTCACTTAAATCTGGTCTCTACAATGTACAGAGCGCACTTTTCTAAAAGCAAAACCCAGTCATTTAACCTCCTTGCATAAACATTTTAATGGTTCCTCATCATATACAGATTAGAGTACAAAGTTCTTAATACAGTTTACAAAACCCCAAATGCCTGGCTTAGTCTCTCCCGTCACTTCCCATCTCATCTCTCACCAGTTCTTGTTTCACAACATTATAGTCTGATGCTATCAGGCTTCTAGTTCCTTACCTCCTTCCCACTGTTTATGTCTCTGCATTCATTTTTTTTGTTTTCTTTGTCTCAAATTTCTTTCCCACTTTTGTCTTGGTAGCTCTCACTCATCTTTAACATTCTTATCACATGATGTCTCAACTAGGAATCTTTCCTTAATCCCTCTCATTCTCACAGCATTGTGTTTGTCTCCATCTTAGAACTTGATAGCTTTTAATGCAATTGCATGTTTATATATTTTGCACCCTCCAGAAGGCAAGAATTCCTTGAAAAGAGAGATCACATCTATCTGTTTTCTTGTCCCCAGTTCCTAGTCTGGGGCTTAGTGCATAATGAGTATTCAATAATTTTTTGTTGAATAGAATTTAATATTTTGAGGCTTAGAGTTCCTGAGGGTGCTCTATGAAGTCTACTCCAGTTCTAAGAAAACTAAACTGTGGTTTTAGCTGGGGCCAGCTTCCTGGAAAAGACTTGAGTTGTGCCCTGAAGAGTTAGTTTAACAGAGTTTGGACTAATAGAGGGAAGTGAGGGGTATAATCAAAGTTGGATGAGCAAAGGCACGGAGGCTTGTGTGGAGGATAGTGCAGAAACAATGTTAAACAAACGTGTTTCTGAAGTGGAATAGTGAAATCTGAGTTGGGATAGGGAGAATCCCGCTTATGAGAAATCTCTACTGAGGGACTGGCAAATTGGGGCTTGTTTCCATAAGCAGAAGGAAGCACTCAAAATTCTTGAACAGAGGAATGACATTTTCAGAGCCATGCTGCAGGAAGAGTAATTCAGCACAGGGTACACAATGAATTGAAGCGAGAAACAGGTGGGAATCAGTGAGTCCAGTAAAAGGTGATGGCAGTTAATTAAACAGATGCCACATGATGAGGCCTTAGACCAGCATGGCAGCTGAGTGAAAAAAGGAGTTAATTTTGAGCCACTGGAGGAAAATTAACAGAGACTGATTGCATGTGGTAATAACATAGAGAGAAGAGTCATGACATTTTAGATAAAGCAGCAGAAAGTTGGGGATACAATTTGAGAGAGAGAAATTATAAAGGGCAGGATGGAATGTGGGATAGCAGCTGAATTTGGTTAGAAATCTTTCTATTTGAGATGATAAAATTTCACAATATTTAATATTTAGTAGGTATGCACAAGGGGTGCTGTACACATTGGAGTGGTAGATGAATGAATGAAATCTTAGAAGGATCTGTCAGTAAAATGAAACCATAGTAACAGTTTATAGAGGGGTCTAAGTTAAGGATAGTGACATAGATTTAGGAAGTATCAGCTCAGAGTTTTGAAAACTGTTGAAGTGCATTCACCTCTGAAGGAAGAGATAGCAGTGAGATAAAACACGGTGGTGCTTCTATCTTTCAGGCAAACAGAAGAGGCATTGAAAGCCAATGAGGGTGTAAGGTCAGATAGGTACAGATTTGTTGCTATAAACCTAAATAGACTATAACTCAGTTGCTTGCTGTCTTAGCCCATTTTGTGTTGCTATTACAGACCATCACAGACTGAGTAACTTGAAATTTTTTTTTCATATCATTCATTGTCATTTTATTGTTAAAATGCCTATTGCAAAAAAAATTCAGAAAATATGGCAAAATAGATTTTTTTTATTATTATACTTTAAGTTCTGGGATACATGTGTAGAACTTGCAGGTTTGTTACATAGGTGTACACATGCCATAGTGGTTTCCTGCACCCATCAATCCGTCATTTACATTAGGTATTTCTCCTAATGCTCTCCCTCCCCTAGCCCCCCACTCCCCAACAGGCCCCAGTGTGTGATGTTCCCCTGCTTGTGTCCATGTGTTCTCATTCAACTCCCACTTATGAGTGAGAACATGTGGTGTTTAGTTTTCTGTTCCTGTGTTAGTTTGCTGAGAATGATGGTTTCCAGTTTCATCCATGTCCCTGCAAAGGACATGAACTCATCCTTTTTTCATGGCTGCATAGTATT
>NW_016904717.1:0-699 GCF_001698545.2 Rhinopithecus bieti | reverse complement strand
ATTCTGTGAAGAAGTCATTGGTAGCTTGATGGGGATGGCATTTAATCTATAAATTACCTTGGGCAGTATGGGCATTTTCACAATATTGATTCTTCTTAACCATGAGCATGGAATGGTCTTCCATTTGTTTGTGTCCCCTTTTATTTTGTTGAGCAGTGGTTTGCAGTTCTCCTTGAAGAGGTCCTTCACATCCCTTGTAAGTTGGATTCCTAGGTATTTTATTTTCTTTGTAGCAATTGTGAATGGGAGTTCACTCATGATTTGGCTGTTTGTTTATTATTGGTGTATAGGAATGCATGTGATTTTGCACTTGGATTTTGTATCCTGAAACTGCTGAAGTTGCTTATCAACTTAAGGAGATTTTGGGCTGAGATGATGGGGTTGTCTAAATATACAATCATGTCATCTGCAAACAGGGACAATTTGACTTCCTCTTTTCCTAATTGAATACCCTTTATTTCTTTCCCTTGCCTGATTGCCCTGACCAGAACTTCCAACACTATGTTGAATAGGAGTGGTGAGAGAGGGCATCCTTGTCTTGTGCCAGTTTTCAAAAGCAATGCTTCCAATTTTGCCCATTCAGTACGATATTGGCTGTGGGTTTGTCATAAATAGCTTTTATTATTTTAGATGTGTTCTGTCAACACCTAGTTTATTGACAGTCTTTAGCATGAAGGACTGTTGAGTTTGTCGAAGGCA
>NW_016904716.1:0-327 GCF_001698545.2 Rhinopithecus bieti | reverse complement strand
CCGGGCGCGGTGGCTCAAGCCTGTAATCCCAGCACTTTGGGAGGCCGAGACGGGCGGATCACGAGGTCAGGAGATCGAGACCATCCTGGCTAACACGGTGAAACCCCGTCTCTACTAAAAATACAAAAACTAGCCGGGCGAAGTGGCGGGCGCCTGTAGTCCCAGCTACTCGGGAGGCTGAGGCAGGAGAATGGCGTAAACTCGGGAGGCGGAGCTTGCAGTGAGCTGAGATCTGGCCACTGCACTCCAGTCCGGGCGACAGAGCGAGACTCCGCCTCAAAAAAAAAAAAACAAAACAAACAAAACAAAACAAACAAACAAAAAAAA
>NW_016904715.1:0-699 GCF_001698545.2 Rhinopithecus bieti | reverse complement strand
ATCTATTTTGATGGATACCTTTTCTCATCTGAGTTTCTTACCAGGCCAGAATAGTCAAGGCTCTGCCAGTTTTATTAGTGATTATTTTAAGACACCTTGTAACTGTATGATTTGGTTGATCATGTAAATGGGTCCAGTATCCCCACGAGCTGTCTTGTGCCTAAGTAGCAGGCCTATAATATTGTATGATTCTCTTAGGGGGGCATTTATCATTTTTTCAATATCCTATAGCTATGCTTCTCTTTTCACGGGAAGCATAGACAGGGAAGCCCAGGAGTTCGCCTGTTTTATGGGCAGTAGGAAGAAAGATGGTTTAATAGTGCCAATAACAAAACTACCTGCCTACTGGTCAGGTAATTTGGCATACACTGTATGCCTACATGTCCAGTATAATCCAGTGGGGACTGTCCAGTCCCAGTGGGACTCTGGGTGGGTCCACATGGTTTGCAACTTTGGGATTTTACTAAATGGATTTCTCTCTGTGTGATGTGAACTCTACCAAGTGACTGTTTTTGTGGTACCATTATACAGTTTCTGTCTCAGACAACTAAGTCGTCCTACAGGGTGAGTGAATCCTTTTCCTTCTCTAGCTATGCAATATTGTCCAATAATTGAGGCTTTTAGGACCCATAAATTATCAGGGTGATTCTTTTGAGCCAGGAATTCATCAGAAACTGGGTCTGTAGGTACTAATTCTTG
>NW_016904714.1:0-1566 GCF_001698545.2 Rhinopithecus bieti | reverse complement strand
GCATGGGCAGTAGGATTAGATAAGCATACTTACTATCTGTATACACATTTATTCTTATTCCCTTTCCCAGTTCTAAAGCTCAGGTAAGTGCCACTAGTTCTGCTAACTGGGAGCTGGTCCCTGGGGAAGAGGCTTACTTTCAAGTATGGTTACATCACTAACTATGGCATAACCTGCCCTTCATATCCCATTCTCCACAAATCAACTTCCATCAGTACATAAGTTAAGGTCAGGATTAGCTAAGGGGACTTCTAAGAGATCATCTTGGGTGGCATAAGCCTGAACTATAATTTGTTGGTAGTTACGCTCGATTGGTTCCCCATCCTCTGGGAGAAGAGTGGAAGGGTTGCTGGCCATGCACGTACATATTTGAAGCACCAGTCCCTCAAGGAGTAGCGCCTGGTATCTAAGTAGGCAGTTGTCTGATATCCATAAACTTCCTTTGCCACCTAGTATGCCATTTACATCATGAGTAGTCCAGACAGTGATATCCTTTCCTTCTATTATTTTGATAGCCTCTGATACTAAGACAGCCACCGCCGCAACTATCCTTAAACAGCGAGGCCAGTCTGTTACTACTACATCAATTTCCTTACTTAGGTATGCCACTGGTTGTGGGGTTGTCCCACAAGTCTGAGTAAGGACTCCAAGAGCTATCCCTGCTCTCTCTGTGATGTATAAAGAGAAGTTTTGTTCTGTGGGAAGGCTTAAAGCTGGAGCTTGTACTAGGGCCTTCTTTAAGGTTTTGAAGGCTGTTTCTGCTCCTGATTCCCATTCTACTAGATGAGTATTAGCCCTCTGGGTCTCCTTGATTAGAGTATAGAGGGGCCTTGCTATCTCGCTGTATCCGGGGATCCATAGTTGGCAAAAGCCAGTGACTCCAAGGAACCCCACAACTGTTTTAATGTCTTAAGGCAAGGATAAGCCAGTATAGACTGTATTCATTCCTTGCTGAGGGCCCTGGTCCCTCTGGCTAAGATTAGGCCTAGATATTTGACCTGCTATAGGCAAAGTTGGGCCTTCGACCTAGACGCCTTGTACCCTTGATTAGCTAGAAAGTTCGAGAGATCTAGCGTAGACTGCTGGCATGAGGCTTCTGAACTGGTAGCCAAAAGTAAATCATCCACATTTTGAAGGACCAGAGTGCCTGGACTTGAGAAGTGGCCTAGATCTTGGGCCAGTGCCTGACCAGAGAGATGAGGGCTATCCCTAAACTCTTGGGGCAAGACCATCCATGTAAGTTGGGATGTGTGGTCTGAGCGTTTCTCAAAGGCAAAGAGAAACTGGGAGTCAGAGTGCAGGGGAATACAGAAGAAGGCATCCCTGAGGTCCAGAACAGTGAACCATTCTGCTTCCTCTGGTATTTGACACAGCAGGGTATAGGGGTTGGGTACAACTGGATATAGAGAAATTAGTGCCTCTTGATGAGGCTAAGATCTTGCACTAGTGTCCACTGACCATTTGGTTTTGTACTCCTAGAACTGGGGTGTCGCAGGGACTGCTGCATTTCCTTACCAAGTCTTGAGCTTTTAAATGTTTAACAATATCCTGTAATCCTTTATGAGC
>NW_016904713.1:0-595 GCF_001698545.2 Rhinopithecus bieti | reverse complement strand
GCAGCATTAGCAGGACTCTGGCTCCCATGCTGGTCCATGCTGCTGGCATGGAGCTTCCTCCAGGCTGGGGATGCTCATTATAGGTGGGACTTTCTTCCTTCTTCAAACTGGGAGCAATTCCTCAGGAAGCCAGGCCTCTGCTGTTGCTTCTGTATGCAGCACAACTCCATGGTCAGGGGCCTCTGCCCACACTGGGGAAAGAGGGAATGACAACAGAGGAAGCTCATGTGCCAGGGAGTCCAGTAGACAGCACAGCTATGGGTACTAATGGGCAACTTCAGGACAGATGTATGTGCTTGCTGGGACTCCCTGCTCTGCCCTTTGCAGACATCTGAAAATGGTCATGTCACAGGATGCTCACCAGTTAGCAGTGACACATGCTCATGACAAGTATCTGGGGATCCATGCATTCCTAGGGGATCCTCCCTGACCAGATCTTGGAAACCTCCATGCAAATGAGAAGGCAACATGTCACCCCACCCAGGATTCTGGAAAACCCTGCCATATCCGTCAGAGATGTCACCTCAGGAGGCCACATCCTGAGTGGAGGAAGAGAGAGTTCTGTGCACGGAACTCCCCTGGGGATCATTGGCGA
>NW_016904712.1:0-1279 GCF_001698545.2 Rhinopithecus bieti | reverse complement strand
CACCAATAACAGACAAACAGAGCCAAATCATGAGCAAACTCCCATTCACAATTGCTACAAAGAGAATAAAATAACCTAGGAATCCAACTTACAAGGGATGTGAAGGACCTCTTCAAGGAGAACTACAAACCACTGCTCAACGAAATAAAAGAGGACATAAATGGAAGAACATTTCATGTTCATGGATAGGAATAATCAATATCATGAAAATAGCCATACTGCCCATGGTAATTTATAGATTCAATGCCATCCCCATCAAGGTACCAATGACTTTCTTCACAGAATTGGAAAAAACTACTTTAAAGTTTATATGGAACCAAAAAAGAGCCTGCATTGCCAAGACAATCCTAAGCCAAAAGAACAAAGCTAGAAGCATCACACTACCTGACTTCAAACTAGACTACAAGGCTACAGTAACCAAAACAGTACGGTACTGGTGTCAAAACAGGTATCTAAACCGATGGAACAGAACAGAGGACTCAGAAATAACACCACACATCTACAACCATCTGATCTTTGACAGACCTGAAAAAAACAAGAACTGGAGTAAGGATTCCCTGTTTAATAAATGGTACTGGGAAAACTGGCTAGCCAAATGTAGAAAGCTGAAACTGGGTCCCTTCCTTACACCTTATACAAAGATTAATTCAAGATAGATTAAAACTTAACTGTTAGACCTAAAACCATAAAACCCTAGAAGAAAACCTAGGCAGTATCATTCAGGGCATAGGCATGGACAAGGACTTCATGATGAAAACAATGGCAACAAAAGCCAAAATAGGAAAATGGCATCTAATTAAACTAAAGAACTGCTACACAGCAAAAGAAACTACCGTCAGAATGAACAGGCTACCTACAGAATGGGAAAAAATTTTGCAATCTGCCCATCTGACAAAGGGCTAATACCCAGAATCTACAAAGAGCTTAAACAAATTTACAAGAAAATAAACAACCCCATCAAAAGTGGGCAAAGGATATGAACAGAGACTTCTCAAAAGAAGACATTTATGCAGTCAACAGACACATGAAAAAATGTTCGTCATCACTGGTCATCAGAGAAATGCAAATCAAAACCACAATGAGATACCATCTCACACCAGTCAGAATGGCAATCATTAAAAGTCAGGAAGAAACAGATACTGGAGAGGATGTGGAGTAATAGGAATGCTTTTACGCTGTTGGTGGGAGTGTAAACTAGTTCAACCATTGTGGAAGACAGTGTGGCACATCCTGAATGATCTAGAACTAGAAATACCATTTGGCCCACTGATCCCATACT
>NW_016904711.1:0-388 GCF_001698545.2 Rhinopithecus bieti | reverse complement strand
TGACATTTCTCCTAAAAGGAGAGAAGATTAATGTTAAACTATGCAAAGTATAAAGAATATTTTGTCTATCTATCTAATTTCCTTATCCCATTAATAAAATTTCAAAATTCAAGGCAATTCCAATTGCATATGACTCACTTTTCTTTGAAACCATGAGCTCCCTTCATAGGTAGCTGCTTAATATACACGAGTTGAATTGAATATTTTGATAGGGTAAGCATCTTCACACCTACAAGTTATCCAAATAATTACATCAGTCCTTGGACAATGCTGGCCATGACAACAATACATTGCACCACTATGGTCTGGAATGAGAGAACCATCAGTATGGGCATAGAAACATCTGAATTGATTTGTTGCAATCTTACTTGTCAAGGAAACGGGGGGG
>NW_016904710.1:0-668 GCF_001698545.2 Rhinopithecus bieti | reverse complement strand
AACTACATGGTAACTGAACAACCTGCTCCTGAATGACTACTGGGTATACAACGAAATGATGAAATGAAGGCAGAAATAAAGATGTTCTTTGAAAGCAATGGAAACAAAGACACAACACATACCAGAATCTCTGGGACACATTTAAAGCAGTGTTTAGAGGGAAATTTATAGCACTAAATGACCACAAAAGAAAGCAAGAAAGATGTAAAATTGATACCCTAATATCACAATTAAAAGAACTACAGAAGCAAGAGCAAACACATTCAAAAGCTAGCAGAAGGCAAGACATAACTAAGATCAGAGCAGAACTGAAGGAGATAGACACACAAAAAACCCTCCAAAAAATCAGTGAATCCAGGAGCTGGTTTTTTGAAAAGATCAACAAAATTCATAGACCACTAGCAAGACTAATAAAGAAGAAAAGAGAGAACAATCAAATAGATGCAATAAAAAATGATAAAAGGGATTTCACCACTGATCCTACAGAAATACGAACTACCATCAGAGAATACTATGAACACTTCTACGCAAATAAATTAGAAAATCTAGAAGAAATGAATAAATTCCTGGACACATACACCCTCCCAAGACTAAACCAGGAAGAAGTTGAATCCCTCCATCGACCAATAGCCGGCTTTGAAATTGAGGCAATAATTAATAACGAGTCC
>NW_016904709.1:0-231 GCF_001698545.2 Rhinopithecus bieti | reverse complement strand
TTTTTTTATTATACTTTAAGTTCTAGGGTACATGTGCATAACGTGCAGGTTTGTTACATAAGTATACTTGTGCCATGTTGGTGTGCTGCACCCATCAACTCGTCAGCACCCATCAACTCGTCATTTACATCAGGTATAACTCCCAATGCAATCCCTCCCCCCTCCCCACTCCCCGTGATAGGCCCCGGTGTGTGATGGTCCCCTTCCCGAGTCCAAGTGATCTCATTGTTC
>NW_016904708.1:0-328 GCF_001698545.2 Rhinopithecus bieti | reverse complement strand
AAGGGCTAGGGCTAGGGTTAGGGTTAGGGTTAGGGTTAGGGTTAGGGTTAGGGTTAGGGTTAGGGTTAGGGTTAGGGTTAGGGTTAGGGTTAGGGTTAGGGTTAGGGTTAGGGTTAGGGTTAGGGTTAGGGTTAGGGTTAGGGTTAGGGTTAGGGTTAGGGTTAGGGTTAGGGTTAGGGTTAGGGTTAGGGTTAGGGTTAGGGTTAGGGTTAGGGTTAGGGTTAGGGTTAGGGTTAGGGTTAGGGTTAGGGTTAGGGTTAGGGTTAGGGTTAGGGTTAGGGTTAGGGTTAGGGTGAGTGTCAGGGTTCGGCCCCGCCCACCTCCCGGG
>NW_016904707.1:0-664 GCF_001698545.2 Rhinopithecus bieti | reverse complement strand
TTCACTCTGATGGTAGTTTCTTTTGCTGTGTAGAAGCTCTGTAGTTTTATATCTCATTTGTCTATTTTGGCTTTTGTTGTCATTGCTTTTGGTGTTTTAGTTGTGAAGTCCTTGCCCATGCCTATGTCCTGAATGGTTTTCTTCTAGGGTTTTATGGTTTTAGGTGTACCATTTAAGTCTTTAATCCATCTTGAATTAATTTTGTATAAGGAGTAAGGAAGGGATCCAGTTTCAGCTTTCTACATGTGGCTAGCCAGTTTTCCCAGCACCATTTATTAAATAGGGAATCCTTTCCCATGTCTTGTTTTGTCAGGTTTGTCAAAGATCAGATGATTGTATATGTGTGGTATTATTTCTGAGGACTCTGTTCTGTTCCATTGGTCTATATCTCTGTTTTGGTACCAGTACCATGCTGTTTTGGTTACTGTAGCCTTGTAGTATAGTTTCAAGTCAGGTAGCGCAAGGCCTCCAGCTTCATTATTTTGACTTAATATTGTCTTGGCAATGTGGGCTCTTTTTTGGTTCCATATGAACTTTAAAGTAGTTTTTTCCAATTCTGTGAAGAAAGTCATTGGTAGCTTGATGAGGATGGCATTGAATCTGCAAATTACCTTGGGCAGAATGGCCATTTTCATGATATTGATTCTTCTTCCATTTGTTTGTG
>NW_016904706.1:0-702 GCF_001698545.2 Rhinopithecus bieti | reverse complement strand
CCTGAGTTCTAATTTGATTGCACTGGGGTCTGACAGTTTGTTGTGATTTCTATACTTTTACGTTTGCTGAGGAGTGTTTTACTTCCAATAATGTGGTCAATTTTAGAATAAGTGTGATGTGGTGCTGAGAAGGATGTATATTCTGTTGATTTAAGTGGAGACTTCTGTAAGTGTCTATTAGGCCTGCTTGTTGCAGAGCTTAGTTCAGGTCCTGGATATCCTTGTTAACTTTCTGTCTCATTGATCTGTCTAATGTTGACAGTGGGATGTTAAAATCTCCCATTATTATTGTATGGGAGTGTAAGTCTCTTTGTAGGTCCTTAAGGACTTACTTTATGAATCTGGGTGCTCCTATATTGGGTGCCTATATATTTAGGATAGTTAGCTCTTCTTGTTGAATTGATCCCTTTACCATTATGTAATGGCCTTCTTTGTCTCTTTTGATCTTTGTTGGTTTAAAGTTTGTTTTATCAGAGACTAGGATTGCAACCCCTGCTTCTTTTTTGCTTTCCATTTGCTTGGTAGATCTTCCTCTCTTTATTTTGAGCCTGTGTGCATCTTTACATGTGAAATGGGTCTCCTGAATACAGCACACTGATGGGTCTTAACTTTTTATCCAATTTGCCAGTCTGTGTTCTTTAATTGTGGCATTTAAGCCATTTACATTTAAGGTTAATATGGTTATGTGTGAATTTTTTTCTG
>NW_016904705.1:0-667 GCF_001698545.2 Rhinopithecus bieti | reverse complement strand
GTGATGGATAAGCTTTTTGAAGAGCTACTGGATTTGGTTTGCCAGTATTTTATTGAGGATTTTCACGTCGATGTTCATCAGGGATATTGGCCTGAAATTTTCTTTTTTTGTTGTGTCTCTGCCAGGTTTTGGTATCAGGATGATGCTGGCCTCATAAAATGAGTTAGGGAGGAGTTCCTCTTTTTCTATTGTTTGGAATAGTTTCAGAAGGAATGGTACCAGCTCCTCTTTTACCTCTGGTAGAATTTGACTTAATCCGTCTGGTCCTGGGTTGTTTTTTGTTGTTGTTGTTGGTGGTGGTAGGCTATTAATTAGTGCCTCAATTTCAGAACTTGTTATTAGTCTATTCAGGGATTTGACTTCTTCCTGGTTTACTCTTGAGAGGGTGTATGTGTCCAGGAATGTATCCATTTCTTTTAGATTTTCTAGTTGATTTGTGTAGAGGTGTTTATAGTATTCTCTAATGGTAGTTTGTACTTCTGTAGGATCAGTGGTGATATCCCCTTTATCATTTTTTATTGTGTCTGTTTGATTCTTCTTACTTTTCTTGTTTATTAGTCTGGCTAGCAGTCTATCTATTTCATGAATATTTTCAAAAAAACAGCTCCTGGATGCATTGGTTTTTTGAAGGGTTTTTTATGTCTCTGTCTCCTTCAGTTCTGCTCTG
>NW_016904704.1:0-700 GCF_001698545.2 Rhinopithecus bieti | reverse complement strand
TAACCCGACCTTTCTCTCTGGCTGCCCTTAACCTTTTTTCCTTCATTACTGAATCTGATGATTATGTGTCTTGGGGTTATTCTTCTCGAGGAATATCTTTGTGGTGTTCTCTGTATTTCCTGAATTTGAATGTTGGCCTGCCTTGCTAGGTTGGGGAAGTTCTCCTGGATAATATCCTGAAGAGTGTTTTCCAACTCGGTTCCATTCTTCCCATCACTTTCAGGTACACCAATCAAATGTAGATTTGGTCTTTTCACATAGTCCTATATTTCTTGGAGGCTTTGTTTGTTTAATTTTTTTTCTCTAATCTCGTCTTCTCATTTTATTTCATTAAGTTGATCTTCAATCTCTGATATCCTTTCTTCTGCTTAATTAATTTGGCTACTGATACTTGTGGATGTTTCACGAAGTTCTTGTGCTGTGTTTTCAGCTCCATCAGATCATTTATGTTCTTCTCTAAAATGGTCATTCTAGTCAGCAATTCCTCTAACCTTTTTTCAAGGTTCTTAGCTTCCTTGCATTGGGTTCGAACATGCTCCTTTAGCTCAGAGGAGTTTATTACCCACCTTCTGAAGCCTACTTCTGTCAATTCATCAAATTCATTTTCTATCTTGTTTTGTTCCCTTGCTTGAGAGGAGTTGTGATCCTTTGGAGGAGAAGAGGCATTCTGGTTTTGGAATTTTCAGCCATTTTGCACTGG
>NW_016904703.1:0-600 GCF_001698545.2 Rhinopithecus bieti | reverse complement strand
GAGACCCATCTCACATGCAGAGATGCACTTAGGCTCGAAATAAAGCGATGGAGGAAGATCTACCAAGCAAATGGAAAGAAAAAAAAAAAAAGCAGGGGTTGCAATCCTAGTCTCTGATAAAACAGACTTTAAACCAACAAAGATCAAAAGAGACAAAGAAGGCCATTATGTAATGGTCAAGGGATCAATTCAATTCAACAAGAAGAGCTTACTATCCTAAATATATATTCATCCAATACAGTAGCAACCAGATTCATAAAGCAAGTCCTTAGAGACCTACAAAGAGACTTAGACTCCCACACAATAATAATGGGAGACTTTAACACCCCACTGTCAATATTAGACAGATCAATGAGACAGAAGGTTGACAAGGACTTGAGCTCAGCTCTGCATCAAGCAGACCTAATAGATATCTACAGAACTCTCCACCCCAAATGAATGGAATATACATTCTTCTCAGCACCACATCGTACTTATTCCAAAATTGACCACACTTTTGGAAGTAAAGCACTCCTCAGCAAATGTAAAAGCAGAAATCACAACAAACCGTCTCTCAGACCACAGTGTAATCAAATTAGAACTCAGGATTAAATTCACTCA
>NW_016904702.1:0-393 GCF_001698545.2 Rhinopithecus bieti | reverse complement strand
CACATCCCACCATATGTCTCCCCACCATATATCTTTCAACTCAAAGACTACCATATATCTCAACTTTAGAAAGACACCACCTGGAAAGTCCCCGATAAGAGCACAGTCGTTTGTGAAAGCGCGGGAACCAATAAAAAAACTGCTAAATGTATAAACTTAAAATGTTAACCAATTGTAATGCTGTAACCTAGAGAATTCCCTCGTTCCTCTGCAACTTTACAAGTCCTGTTTACATTAGGCTATAAAAGGCAAGCGCACGCATTGTTCAGGGCCCTCTTGTATGTTGTAAAACGGAGGGACCAAGTTCGAACTTGCATTAAAGATCCTTGCCGCTTGGCTTTGACTCTGGTCTCTGGTGGTCTTCTTCGGGGAATAAAAGGTCTGGGCATAACA
>NW_016904701.1:0-232 GCF_001698545.2 Rhinopithecus bieti | reverse complement strand
GGGCGAATCACGAGGTCAGGAGATCGAGACCATCCTGGCTAACACGGTGAAACCCCGTCTCTACTAAAAAAAAATACAAAAAACTAGCCGGGCGAGGTGGCGGGCGCCTATAGTCCCAGCTACTCAGGAGGCTGAGGCAGGAGAATGGCGGGAACCCGGGAGGCGGAGCTTGCCGTGAGCTGAGATCCGGCCACTGCACTCCAGCCTGGTCGACAGAGCAAGACTCCGTCTC
>NW_016904700.1:0-327 GCF_001698545.2 Rhinopithecus bieti | reverse complement strand
AAATGTTCTCCCATTCTGTAGGGTGCCTGTTCACTCTGATGATAGTTCCTTTCACTGTGGAGAAGTTCTTTAGTTTAATTAGATCCCATTTGTCAATTTTGGCTTTTGTTGCCATTGCTTTTGGTGTTTTAGTCATGAAGTCTTTGCCCATGCCTATGTCCTGAATGGTATTGCCTAGGTTTTCTTCTAGGGTTTTATGGTTTTAGGTCTTATGCTTAAGTTTTAATACATCTTGAGTTAATTTTGTACAAGGTGTAATGAAGGAGTCCAGTTTCAGTTTTCTGCATATGGCTACCCAGTTTTCCCAACACCATTTATTAAATAGGG
>NW_016904699.1:0-330 GCF_001698545.2 Rhinopithecus bieti | reverse complement strand
GCAAAGCCATTCTACAAGCATCTAAGAAGCTCCAACAAGTGTCTAGAACTTCAACAAGTGTCTAGGAATTTCCTGTCTTCTTCTGAGCCCTCTAAACTGTTTCAACTTCTGTCTGTTACCCAGTTCCAAAGTCACTTCCATGGTTTGGGCCTCTTTTCAGCAGCACCCCACTCTACTGGTAACTATTTAGTGCATTAGTCCATTTTCATGCTGCTAATAAAGAAATACCTGAGACAGGGCAATTTACAAAAGCAAGAGGTTTTATGGAGTCATATCTTATATGGATGGTGGCAGGCAAATGGAGAGCTTGTGTAGGGAACCTCCCGTTTG
>NW_016904698.1:0-1525 GCF_001698545.2 Rhinopithecus bieti | reverse complement strand
TAGAGAAGACCTTAAATGACCTGATGGAGTTGAAAAACATGACACGAGAACTACGTGACGCATGCACAAGCTTCAGTAGCTGATTCGATCAACTGCAAGAAAGGGTATCAGTGATTGAAGATCAAATGAATGAAATGAAGTGAAAAGAGAAGTTTAGAGGAAAAAAAAGTAAAATGAAATGAACAAAGCCTCCGAGAAATATGAGACTATGTGAAAAGACCAAATCTACGTCTGATTGGTGTACCTGAAAGTGACGGGGAGAATGGAACCAAGTTGTAAAATACTCTTCAGGATATTATCCAGGAGAACTTCCCCAAAGTAGCAAGGCAGGCCAACATTCACATTGAAGAAATACAGAGAACGCCACAAAGATACTCCTAGAGAACAGCAACCCCAAGACACATAATTGTCAGATTCACCAAGGTTGAAATGAAGGAAAAAATGTTAAGGGCAGTCAGAGAGAAATGTTGGGTTACCAGCAAAGGGAAGCCCATCAGACTAACAGCAGATCTCTCAGCAGAAACTCTACAAGCCAGAAGAGAGTGGGGCCAATATTCAACATTCTTAAAGAAAAGAATTTTCAACCCAGAATTTCATATCCAGCCAAACTAAGCTTCATGAGTGAAGGAGAAATAAAAGCCTTTATAGACAAGCAAATGCGGAGAGATTTTGTCACCACCAGTCCTGCCTTACAAGAACTCCTGAAGGAAGCATTAAACATGGAAAGGAACAACTGGTAACAGCCACTGCAATAACATGCCAAATTGTAAAGACCATCGATGCTAGCAAGAAACTGCATCACCTAATGAGCAAAATAGCCAGCTAACATCATAACGATAGGATAAAATTCACACATAACAATATTATCCTTAAATGTAAATGGGCTAAATGCCCCAATTAAAAGACACAGACTGGCAAGTTGGATAAAGAGTGAAGACCCATCAGTGTGCTGTATTCAGGAGACCCATCTCATGTGTGGAGACACACATAGGCTCAAAATAAAGGGATGAAGAAATATCTACCAAGCAAATGGAAAGCTAAAAAAGCAGGGGTTGCAATCCTAGTCTCTGATAAAACAGACTTTAAACCAACAAAGATCAAAATAGACAAAGGAGGCCACTACATAAAGGTAAAGGGATCAATTCAACAAGAAGAGCTAACTAACCAAATATATATGCACCCAATACAGGAGCACCCAGATTCATAAAGCAAGTCCTTAGAGACTTACAAAGAGACTTAGATTTCCATACAATAATAATGGGAGACTTCAACACCCCACTGTCAACATTAGACAGATCAACGAGACAGAAAGTTAACAAGGATATCCAAGACTTGAACTCAGCTCTGCACCAAGCAGAACTAATAGACATCTACAGAACTCTCCACCTCAAATCAACAGAATATACGCTCCTCTCAGCACCACATCACACTTATTCCAAAACTGACCACATCGTTGGAAGTAAAGCACTGTTCAGAAAATGTAAAAGAACAGAAATTATAACAAACTGTCTATCAGACCACAGTG
>NW_016904697.1:0-213 GCF_001698545.2 Rhinopithecus bieti | reverse complement strand
GGCCATCTTCCACATGCCACAATGATGCCTCTTGGGTCTCTACCCATTGGTCTGCTTCTCATTCACCAGATGTGTATCATCATGCCTTCTGGGCCTTGGGCCCTCTGAGAGACAGCCCATCCTGAGTTGACCCGGGGCAACTATCCTTCCTACATCACAGTCACCGGACCCGAGACCACACCCTAAAGCACGTCCCACACCCTAAAGCACGTC
>NW_016904696.1:0-1275 GCF_001698545.2 Rhinopithecus bieti | reverse complement strand
TGTGCATTCCACTCAGGGAGATATATCTTTCTTCACATAAGGCACAGTTTGAACACTGTTCCTGTAAAACCAAAAGAGTGATATTTGGAGCACATTGAAGACTATGGCAAAAAGTGAAATGTCGTCCAATAAAAAACAGAAAGAAGCACTCGAAGAAACTGCTCTCTGACATGAACATTCTTCTCACAGGGTTAAAGCTTACTCTACAGTTATCAGTTTGAAAGTCGGTCTTTGAGGGTTCTGTGAAGTGATAGTAAGTGGCAACTGGAGGCCTATGTCAAGCAAGGAAATGTCTTCCATCGAAAATTGAAGAGAAGCTTTCTGCACAACTCTTTTGTGATTTTGTATTCATCTCATAGAGTTGAATCATTCTTTGCATTGAGCAGTTTGAAATCACTGTTTCCGTGGAACCTGAGAAAGGATATTTGGGAACGCTGTGAAGAATGTGCTGAAAATAAGTACCCTCAGACAAAACCAGAAAGAAATTTTCTGTGAAACTGCTCTGGGTCACATGAATTCCACTCGCACAGTTAAGCTTCGGTTTTCAGTGAGCAGTATTCTAACAAACTTTTAGGTTAGTCTGTGAAGTGATATTCGGGAACTCTTTGAGGCTTATGGTGAAAAGGAAATCTCTTCAGATAAAACTGGGGAGTAGAATTCCGAGGAGCTGCTTTGTGACGTGTCCATTCCACTCAGAGTTACAATTTTATTTTCATAGAGGATTGGCAAGTCGCGTTTGGTGTAAACGCTGCCAGGGCTCATTCGGGAGTATATGCATGGCTATGGTTTAAAAGGAAATATCTTCAGACAAAACTGGAAAGAAGCTTTCTGTGAAACTGCTTGGTGTTAGGTATGTCTATCCATCTCACATAGATAAAACATTTTCTCTATTATGCAGTTTTGAAACTGCATTATGGACGGATTTGCGAAGGGACATTTTGTGCACATTCCGGCCTGTGGGGAAATAGGAAATATCACCAGATAAGAACGGGAGAGAATCTGTCTGAGAAACTGCTTTCTGAAGTATGCATTCCACTCAGGGATTTATACCTCTTTTGTCATAAGGCAGCGTTTGTACACTGTTCCTGTAAAACTAAAATGTAATACCTTGCAGCGCACTGAAGACTACGGTGAAAAGTGAATTGTTCTGAAATAAAACCCAGAAAGAAGCCTTCCAGGAAACTGCTCTCTGACGGGTGCATTCATTTCAGAGAGTTAAAGCTTACACTGCATTGCCAAGTTTGGAAACTCTGTCTTTGAGGAATCTGTGAAGGG
>NW_016904695.1:0-330 GCF_001698545.2 Rhinopithecus bieti | reverse complement strand
AGGTCAGGAGATCGAGACCATCCTGGCTAACACGGTGAAACCCCGTCTCTACTAAAAAAAATACAAAAAACTAGCCGGGTGAGGTGGCGGGCGCCTGTAGTCCCAGCTACTCGGGAGGCTGAGGCAGGAGAATGGCGTAAACCCGGGAGGCGGAGTTTGCAGTGAGCTGAGATCTGGCCACTGCACTCCAGCCTGGGCGACAGAGCAAGACTCCGTCTCAAAAAAAAAAAAAAGAGATGGGGTTACCGTATTGTCCAGGCTGGTCTTGAACTCCTGACCTCAAGCGATCCACCCGCCTTGGCCTCCACAGTGCTGAGATTCCAGGCATGA
>NW_016904694.1:0-1526 GCF_001698545.2 Rhinopithecus bieti | reverse complement strand
CCTCTTGTAGAATTCGGTTGTAAATCTGTCTCGTTCTGGACTTTTTTTGGTTGATAGGCTATTAATTATAGTGTCAATTTCAGAACCAGTTATTTGTCTATTCAGAGATTCAACTTCTTCCTGGTTAAGTCTTGGGAGAGTGTATGTGTCCACAAAGTTATCCATTTCTTCTAGATTTTCTAGTTTATTTGCATAGAGGTATTTATAGTATTCTCTGATGGTATTTTGTATTTCTGTGGGATTGGTGGTGATATCCACTGTATCATTTTTTATTGTGTCTATTTGATTCTTCTCTCTTTTCTTCTTTATTAGTCTTGCTAGCAGTCTATCAATTTTGTTGATCTTTTCAAAACACCAGATGCTGGATTCATTGATATTTTTTTGAAGGGTTTTTTTTTTTAAATTAATCTTTATCTCCTTCAGTTCTGCTCTGGTCTTAGTTATTTCTTGCCTTCTGCTAGCTTTTGAATGTGTTTGCTCTTGCTTCTCTATTCTTTTAATTCTGATGTTAGGGTGTCAATTTTAGATCTTTCCTGCTTTCTCTTGTGGGTGGGCATTTAGTGCTACACATTTCCCTCTACACACTGCTTTAAATGTGTCCCAGAGATTCTGGTACATTGTGTCTTTGTTCTTATTGGTTTCAAAGAACATCTTTATTTCTGCCTTCAATATTTACCCAGTAGTCATTCAGGAGCAAGTTGTTCGGTTTCCAAGTAGTTGTGCAGTTTTGAGTGAGTTTATTAATCCTGAGTTCTAGCTTGATTGCACTGTGGTCTGAGAGACAGTTTGTTGTGATTTCTGTTCTTTTATATTTGCTGAGGAGTGTTTTACTACCAATTACGTGGTCAATTTTAGAATAAGTGCAATGTGGTGGTGAGAAAATGTATATTCTGTTGATTTTGGGTGGAGAGTTTTGTAGATGTCTATTAGGTCAGCTTGGTCCAGAGCTAAGTTCAAGTCCTGGATATTCTTGTTAACTTTCTGTCTTGTTGAACTGTCTAATATTGACAGTGGGCTGTCAAAGTCTCCCATTATTATTGTGTGGGAGTCTAAGTTTCTTTGTAGGTCTCTAACAACTTACTTTATGAATCTGGGCTCTCCTGTATTGGGTGCATATATATTTAGGATAGTTAGCTCTTCTTGTTGAATTGATCCCTTTACCATTATGTAGTGGCCTTCTTTGTCACTTCTGGTCTTTGTTGGGTTAAAGTCTGTCTTGTCAGAGACTAGGATTGCAACCCCTGCTTTTTTTTGCTTCCCATTTGCTTGGTAGATCTTCCTCCATCCCTTTATTTTGAGCCTGTGTGCATCTTTGCACAGGAGATGGGTCTCCTGAATACAGCACATTGATGGGTCTTGACTCTTTCCAATTTGCCAGTCTGTGTCTTTTAATTGGGGCATTCAGCCCATTTACATTTAAGGTTAATATTGTTATGTTTGAATTTGATCCTGTTATTATGATGCTAGCTGGTTATTCTGCCCATTAATTGATGCAGTTTCTTCATAGTGTCAATGGTCTTTACCAT
>NW_016904693.1:0-1214 GCF_001698545.2 Rhinopithecus bieti | reverse complement strand
GGTGGCGGGTGCCTGTAGTCTCAGCTACTCGGGAAGCTGAGGCAGGAGAATGGCCTAAACCTGGGAGGCGGAGCTTGCAGTGAGCTGAGATCTAGCCACTGCACTCCAGCCTGGGCGACAGAGCGAGACTCCGTCTCAAAAAAAAAAAAAAAAAAAAAAAGTGTGTTCAATTTTGCATACATGCCTGAATTGTACAACTTTTATTCCATAACAGGTATATCTCTTTCAATATTTTGCTTTTCTGATACTGTTAATCAAAATTAAAGCAAGCTAAAAGGGACTGGCCTCCCTGATGAAAACATGACCAGGCCTGGTCTGTGAATGTTCCAACTGTCCTTCCAGGGAGCAGGCAGTGTGCGCCCTCAGGCTGTGCACTTTGGAGGGTCTGTTCGCAGTGTGCTTGCCCAGGACTCTTGCTGGCTGCCTTGGTAGCAGACTCCGCACCCAAGATGAGTGTGGATGACACAACACGGTAGGAAAGCCGGGCTAATGCTTTTAGAACCAAGCATGACTAAAGAAAGACAAGAAATTGAACATCATAAAATGACTGAAGGCACTGTGCTAGGCCCTTGAACATACACTGCTACATTTACAGATGAGGACACTAAGACTGAAATTAAGCAATTTGCACACAAGGGTCACGCGGCTATGAGGTTTGCAGAGGCCAACTGTAAACCCAGATCTACCAAACCCTGAAGTCAATGCTGTCTCCCTGCAGCTTGTACTTCAAGGAGAGTTGCTGTCTCACAGCGAGCCAGTGTGCACCATAGGATCATCTTCAGAAGAGAGAGACTGTGATGCTGAAGAAACATTCAGAGAAAAGAGCTAGAAATAAAGGTTGGGAGAGAAACACTGCACCATGGGTATTTTCTCTCAGTCTCAGCCCAAGAATAGAAAACCTCTGGGGCTTTGTGTGTTTGCCCTTCACCCTAGAGCATGTATCCCCTAACACAGCAATGAACTACAACTGCTGACACTGATTAAAATCAGCAGTGTGTACTGCAAACTTACTCACGGGCTATGAATGACAAACTCTGGGAGGGAAATTTCCCTAAGATCTGCAGGTAGCTTCCCCTTGCGAGTATCCAGCAGATCCACAAAGGAACAGTACTCTAAACAGGACAACAGGATAGGGGTATAGACATACATACAGTTGACCCTTGAACAACACGGGTTTCAACTTCATGGGTCCACTTGTACATGGATTTTCTTCC
>NW_016904692.1:0-326 GCF_001698545.2 Rhinopithecus bieti | reverse complement strand
GGATTTGGTTTGCCAGTGTTTTTTTTGAGGATTTTGCATTGATATTCATTGATGTTCATCAGGGATGTTGTTCTAAAATTTTCTTTTTTGTTGTGTCTCTGTCAGGCTTTGGTATCAGGATGATGCTGGCCTCATAAAATGAGTTAGGGAGGATTCCCTCTTTTCTATTGATTGGAATAGTTTCAGAAGGAATGGTACCAGCTCCTCTTTGTACCTCTGGTAGAATTCGGCTGTGAATCTGTCTGGTCCTGGACTTTTTTTGGTTGGTAGGCTATTAATTATTGCCTCAATTTCAGAGCCTGTTATTGGTCTATTCAGAGATTCCA
>NW_016904691.1:0-1756 GCF_001698545.2 Rhinopithecus bieti | reverse complement strand
AAAGCAATAAACATGGAAAGGAACAACCGATACCAGTCACTGCAAAACATACCAAATTGTAAAGACCATCAATGCTATGAAGAAACTGCATCAACGGGCAAAATAACCAACTAACATCATGACAGGATCAGATTCACACATAATGGTATTAACCTTAAATGTAAATGGGCTAAATGCCCCAATTAAAAGACACAGACTGGAAAATTGGATAAAGAGTCAAGACCCATCAGTGTGCTGTATTCAGAAGACCCATCTTAAGTGCAAAGACACACATAGACTCCAAATAAAGGGATGGAGGAAGATTTACCAACCAAATGGAAAGCAAAGGAAAGCAGGGGCTGCAATCCTAGTCTCTGATAAAACAGAGTTTAAACCAACATAGATCAAAAGAGACAAGGCCATTACATAATGGTAAAGGGATCAATGCGACAAGAAGAGCTAACTATCCTAAATATATATGCACCCAATACACAAAGCAAGTTCTTAGAGACCTACAAAGAGACTTAAACAGACTCCCACACAATAATAGTGGGAGACTTTAACACCCGACTGGCAATATTAGATCAAGACAGAAAATTAACAAGGATATTCAGGACTTGAAGTCACCTCTGGACAAAGCTGACCTAATAGACATCTACAGAACTCTCTACCCCAAATCAACAGAATATACATTCTTCTCAGCACCACATCGCACTTTTCTAAAACTGACTACATAATTGGAAGTAAAACACTCCTGAGCATAAGCAAAAGAATGGAAATCATAACAAACTGTCTCTCAGACCACAGTGCAATCAAATTAGAATTCAGGATTAAGAAACTCACTCAAAACCACACAACTACACAGAAACTGAACAACCTGCTCCTGAATGACTGGTAAAAAATGAAATGAAGGCAGAAATAAAGATGTTCTTTGAAACCAATGAGAACAAAGACACAATGTACCAGAATCTCTGGGACACACTTAAAGCAGTGTGTAGAGGGAAATTTATAGCACTAAATGCCCGTAAGAGAAAGAGGAAAGTTCTAAAATCAACATCCTAACATCACAGTTAAGAGAACTAGAGACGCAAGAGCAAACAAACTCAAAAGCTAGCAGAAGGCAAGAAATAATTAAGATCAAAGCAGAACTGAAGGAGATAAAGACACCAGAAACTTGTAAAATTAATGAATCCAGGAGCTGGTTTTTTGAAAAGATCAACAAAACAGACTGCTAGCCAGACTAATAAAGAAGAAAAGAGAGAATAATCAAATAGATGCAGTAAAAAATGATAAACGGGTATCACCACCAACCCCACAGAAATACAAACTACCATCAGAGAATACTATAAACACCTCTATGCAAATAAACTAGAAAATCTAGAAGAAATGGATAAATTCCTGGACATATACACCCTCCCAAGACTAAACCAGGAAGAAGCTGAATCCCTGAATAGACCAATAAGTTCTGAAATTGAGGCTGTAATAAATAGCCTATCAACCAAAAAAAGCCCAGGACCAGATGGATTCACAGCCGAATTCTGCCACAGGTACAAAGAGGAGCTGGTACCATTCCTTCTGAAACTATTCCTAACAATAACAATAGAAAAGAGGGACTCCTCCCTAACTCATTTTATGAGGCCAGCATCATCCTGATACCAAAACCTGGCAGACACACAACAACAAAAAAAATTTCAGGCCAATATCCCTGATGAACATCGATGCAAAAATCCTCAAAATACTGGCAAACCGAATCCAGCAGCACATCAAAAAGCTTATC
>NW_016904690.1:0-1275 GCF_001698545.2 Rhinopithecus bieti | reverse complement strand
CAAGGATCAGGCAGCAATATTTGCGGTAGTGCACACTCCACTGGAGTTACCCAGAAAAACAGCATCTGGAGTGGACGTCGATCATACTCCAACAGACCTGCAGCTGAGGGACCTGACTATTAGAAGGAAAACTAACAAACAGAAAGGAATAGCATCAACATCAACAAAAAGGACATCCACACCAAAACCCCATCTGTTGGTCACCATCATCAAAGACCAAAGGTAGATAAAACCATAAAGATGGGGAAAACCAGAGCAGAAAAGCTGAAAATTCTAAAACCAGAGCACCCCTTCTCCAAAGGATTGCAGCTGCTCACCAGAAATGGAACAAAGCTGGACAGAAAATGACTTTGACGAGTTGACAGAAGTAGGCTTCAGAAAGTCAGTAATAACAAACTTATCTGAACTAAAGGAGGATGTTCGAACCTATCGCAAGGAAGCTAAAACCTCGGAAAAGATTAGATGAATGGCTAACTAGAATAAACAGTGTAGAGAAGACCTTAAATGACCTGATGGAGTTGAAAACCATGGCACGAGAACTACATGACTCATGCACAAGTTTCAGTAGTCAACTCAATCAAGTGGAAGAAAGGGTATCAGTGATTGAAGATCAAATTAATGAAATGAAGTGAGTTTAGAGAAAAAAGAGTAAAAGAAATGAACAAGCCTCCAAGAAATATGAACTATGTGAAAAGACCAAATCTGTGTTTGATTGGTGTACCTGAAAGTGACAGGGAGAATGGAACCAAGCTGAAAATATTCTTCAGGATATCATCCAGGAGAACTTCCCCAACCTAGCAAGGCAGACCAACATTAAATTCAGGAAATACAGAGAACAACACAAAGATACACCTCGAGAAGAGCAAACCCAAGACACATAATTGTCAGATTCACGAAGGTTGAAATGAAGGAAAAAATGTTAAGGACAGTCAGAGAGAAAGGTCAGTTTACCCACAAAGGGAAGCCCGTCAGACTAACAGCAGATCTCTCAGCAGAAACTCTACAAGCCAGAAGAGAGTGGGGCCAATATTCAACATTCTTAAAGAAAAGAATTTTCTACCCAGAATTTCATATCCAGCCAAACTAAGCTTCATAAGTGAAGGATAAATAAAATCCTTTACAGACAAATACTGAGCGATTTTGTCACCACCAGGCCTGCCTTACAAGAGCTCCTGAAGGAAGCACTAAACGTAGAAAGAATCAAATGGTACCAGCCAATGCAAAACATGCCAAAATGTAAAGACCATCTGTGCTAGGAAGAAATTGCATCAACTA
>NW_016904689.1:0-1753 GCF_001698545.2 Rhinopithecus bieti | reverse complement strand
CTGTTCATATCCTTTACCCACTTTTGATGGGGTTGTTTGTTTTTTTTCTCTTGTAAATTTGTTTAAGTTCTTTGTAGATTCTGGATATTAACCCTTTGTCAGATGGGTAGATTGCAAAATTTTCTCCCATTGTGTAGGTTGCCTGTACACTCCAATGATAGTTTCTTTTGCTGTGCAGAAGCTCTTTAGTTTAATGTGATCCCATTTGTCAATTTTGGCTTTTTTTTGCCATTGCTTTTGGTGTTTTAGTCGTGGTCTTTGCCCATGCCTGTGTCCTGAATGCTGTTGCTGAGGTTTTCTTCTAGGGTTTTAGGGTGTTAGGTCTTATATTTAAGTCTTTAATCCATCTTGAGTTAATGTTTGTATACAGTATAAGGAAGGGATCCAGTTTCAGCTTTCTACATGTGGCAAGCCAGTTTTCCCAACACCATTTATTAAATGGGAAATTCTTTCCCCATTGCTTGTTTTGTCAGGTTTGTCGAAGATCAGATGGTTGTAGATGTGTGGTGCTATTTGTGAGTCCTCTGTTCTGTTCCATTGGTCTATATCTCTGTTTTGGTTCCCGTACCATGCTGTTTTGGTTACAGTAACCTTGTAGTATAGTTTGAAATCAGGAAGCGTGATGCCTCCAGCTGTTTTTTTTAAATCAGGATGATGCTAGGCTCATAAAATGAGTCAGGGAGGATTCCCTCTTTTCTATGGATTGGAATAGTTTCAGAAGGAATGGTACCAGCTCCTGTTTGTATGTCTCGTAGAATTCGGCTATGAATCTGTCTGGTCCTGGACTTTTTTTGGTTGGTAGGCTATTATTGCCTCAATTTCAGAACCTCTTATTGGTCTATTCAGAGATTCAACTTCTTCCTGGTTTAGTCTTGGAAGGATGTATGTGTCCAGGAATTTACCCATTTCTTCTATGTTTTCTAGTTTATTTGTGTAGAGCTGTTTATAGTATTCTCTGATGGTAGTTTGTATTTCTGTGGGCTCAGTGGTGATGTCTCGTTTATCATTTTTTATTGTATCTATTTGATTCTTCTCTCTTCTTTATTAGTCTTGCTAGCAGTCTGTCTATTTTGTTAATCTTTTCAAAAAACTGGCTCCTGGATTCATTGATTTTTTTGAAGGGATTTTATATCTCTATCTCTTTCAGGTCTGCTCTGATCTTAGTTATTTCTTGCCTTCTGCTAGTTTTGAATTTGCTTGCTCTTGCCTCTCTAGTTCTTTTGATAGTGATGTTAGCGTGTCAATTTTAGATCTTTCCTGCCTTCTCTTGTGGGCATTTAGTGCTATAAATTTCCCTTTACACACTGCTTTAAGTGTGTCCCAGAGAGTCTGGTATGTTGTGTCATTGTTTTCATCGGTTTCAAAGAACATCCTTATTTCTGTCTTCATTTCGTTATTTACCCAGTAGTCATTCAGGAGCAGGTTGTTCAGTTTCCATGTAGTTGTGCATTTTGAGTGAGTTTCTTAATCCTGAGTTCTAGCTTGATTGCACTGTGGTTTGAGAGACAGTTTGTTGTGATTTCTGTTCTTTTACATTTGCTGAGGAGTGTTTTACTACCAATTATGTGGTCAATTTTGGAATAAGTGTGATGTGGTGCTGAGAAGAATGTATATTCTGTTGATTTGGGATGGAGAGTTCTGTAGATGTCTATTAGGTCTGCTTGGTCCAGAGCTGACTCAGGTTCATGTCCTGAATATCCTTGTTAACCTTCTATCTCATTGATCTGTCTAATATTGACAGAAGGGTGTTAAA
>NW_016904688.1:0-700 GCF_001698545.2 Rhinopithecus bieti | reverse complement strand
TCAGACCACAGTACAATCAAATTAGAACCCAGGATTAAGCAACTCACTCAAAACCACACAACTACATGGAAACTGAACTACCTGCTCCTGGATGAATACTGGGTAAATAATGAAATGAAGGCAGAAATAAAGATGTCCTTTAAAACCAATGAGAACAAATACACAATGTACCAGAATCTCTGGGACACATTTAAAGTAGTGTGTAGAGGGAAATTTCAAGAGAAAGCAGGAAAGATCTAAAATCGACACCCTAACATCACAATTAAAGAACTAGAGAAGCAAGAGCAAACACATTCAAAAGCCAGCAGAAGGCAAGAAATAACTAAGATCAGAGCAGAACTGAAAGAGACAGACATAAAAAACTCTTCAAAAAAATCAATGAGTCCAGGAGCTGGTTTTTTGAAAAGATCAACAAAATTGGTAGACTGCTAGCAAGACAAATAAAGAAAAGAAGAATCAAATAGATACAATAAACAATGATAAAGGGGATAACACCACCAATCCTACAGAAATACAAACTACCATGAGAGAATAGTATAAAACTCTACGCAAATAAACTAGAAAATCTAGAAGAAATGGGTAAATTCCTGGACACGTACACCCTCCCAAGACTAAACAAGGAAGCAGTTGAATCTCTGAATAGACCAATATCAGGCTCTGAAATTGAGGCAACAATTAATACTCTACCAACCAAAAAAAA
>NW_016904687.1:0-2369 GCF_001698545.2 Rhinopithecus bieti | reverse complement strand
TAAGGGCGAATTTCCTGTTATTTTCTTACTAATCTTACCAACTTCCAGCGTTATTACTCAGCCTGCTCATCAGTATCACTTTTTATCAGTTAAATAGCAAAGACTTGGAATCAACCTAAATGTCCATCTGTGACAGACTGGATTAAGAAAATGTGGCACATATACACAATGGAATATTATGCAGCCATAAAAAAGGATGAGTTTGCGTCCTTTGTAGGGACATGGATGCAGCTGGAAACCATCATTCTTAGCAAACTATCACAAAAACAGAAAACCAAACACCGCATGTTCTCACTCATAGGTGGGAACTGAACAATGACATCACTTGGACTTGGGAAGGGGAACATCACACATCGGGGCCTATCATGGGGAGGGGGGAGGGGGGACGGATTGCATTGGGAGTTATACCTGATATAAATGACAAATTGATGGGTGCTGACGAGTTGATGGGTGCAGCACACCAACATGGCACAAGTATACATATGTAACAAACCTGCACGTTATGCACATGTACCCTAGAACTTAAAGTATAATAAAAAAAAAAAAAAAGATACATGGGGGGAAAAAAAAGGTACATAGCAAGTGACCAAAGGAAAAAAATAAAATAAAATACTGACAGAATTCTACATCAGTTAAGTTCTGCTTCCCTGAAGCCCCAGAATGCCTACCCCATTCAACCCTTCCCCATGATACAGCACAGCAGTGGACCCCAAGAACTCCACCCCAAATCTATGTGTGACATCAGTTCTGACCAGGCCATACTAGCTGCTGGATATTTTAACATCACTCCAGCCAATCCCTCCCTCAAATCTACATAAAATGCAGGCAGTTCTTGCACTACTAAATTTTACTACACCTCCTGTAATATAAAACAAAATACGAAGTGACTGCATAATCAGCATTAAACAAAATTTCCAGAGGGTATGTTCAAAACTCCTGCTGACTTTTGCTTGTAGCAGAATACAGATAAATACAGAATAATATAAACAAGTTATGTCACGTTAGAAATCAGCCACTACAAAATGTCTTTCTATAAAAGAAAGTAGTTTGCAGACGTCCTTTAAATATAGCTGCATAAGCCCCACATTACAAGGGTTTCCATTTAGTATTCCACTAATATTAAATTAGCATATGGATTGTAACCTTTATCACAATTATATCACAATTGTGTTGAATTTGTCTTTTATGCCTTAAAGAATGTCACCACAGACAAAATGTTACCAAGTAATATTTAATGAGCTCTATGTAATTTTATAGTTCCTGAAAATATTTCTAAAATATTTATATATTCCAATACATAAGACTCTTACCTCAGCTCTTTTCAGCATTTCCCATTTATTCAATATTTTCATGGCAAATACTTTATCTGCATTTTTTAGTTTTACTACGGCAACCTAGAAAAGATATAGGAAATATAAATTTTAAAAGAATGACAATTTTTTCAGTCATCCATTTTCCTTTTCCTCTCTGTAAAAAAAAAAATAAATACCAATTATCAATTATGTCAATGTAGTTCAAATGCTAAGATCCTAAATTAAATAATGTTGTCAGATGAAAAGTTAGTGAACATGGGCCAAACTAACAACTGTATTTGTGAATACTTTATTAGTTGGTATTTGGGAACACTGTATTAGTTGGTAATTATACATTATATCCCCTTTCCAAGTTTTCTGCCCTGGAATTTAAACTCAATATCTACTATCACTAAGAAACTGAACAAAATGTTCAACAGGAAAGAACTAGAGCTTATTAAATAATGCATGCAAAATTCCAACACCATGTTACAAGGAAGGCCAGCTGCCAAAACAAAATGTTCTGTGAGGATCAAACAATATGAAATAAACTGAAAACGATCCTATTTTCTTATCACATACTCTTACATACTATACCATAACCCCAAACTACATACTATACCATAACCCCAAACCACATACACACATATACATACGCATAGAGAGCAATTAAAACTGACAATTTTACAAAACTAAACTTTACACATTCCTTCCAAAAGTAAAAAAAGGAACATTTGTAGGGAGACCCCTGAAACTATTGCTATGGAATAAAAGATGAAATGCTCCTGATTATTGTAAATACAAAACTGCATGCAGGATTGTGTAAAGACAATGCCAGGTTGGACTGCCAGAATGAGCCAAGAGCGCATGATGTGCTTCCCCTGCAGAGAGCCTATGAATGGACGTGCAGTCAGGGAGGTTTCACATCACCAAGATTCCTATCCCAGAAAAGCAGATGTTCATAGCTCTGGGAATAGAATGAGACCTTTGTGGAGAGCCTATAAACAGATGCATGGGGTGTGCCTGTCCATATGGATAAGACAGGGCTATAAACGCCCTCATCTTGCCATGGCTCTT
>NW_016904686.1:0-331 GCF_001698545.2 Rhinopithecus bieti | reverse complement strand
CTGTTTCAGTATAAAAAAGAAAATAGAATAAGAATAGTCATAATACAAATTAGATATAGAGATGATCATGAGCAATTATCAATCATTATTATAAACATTATTAATCATGAGCTTTCAGTATTACTCTTTGTTGCATTACTAACATAACCTAGGAATAACTGGCGGGTGTAGGGTCAGGTGTTGAAGGGACATTGTGAGAAGTGACCGAGAAGGCAAGAGGTGAGCCTCTGTCACGCCCGCATAAGGGCCGCTTGAGGGCTCCTTGGTCAAGCGGTAACGCCAGTGTCTGGGAAGGCACTCGTTACTTAGCAGACCGTGAAAGGGAGTCTCC
>NW_016904685.1:0-326 GCF_001698545.2 Rhinopithecus bieti | reverse complement strand
AAACGGTTGTGACCTTATCAGGGGCTCTCTAGGTGGTGTTTCTGAGATGTGTGTGTGGGGGATGTGTTTGTGTTGGGCTCAGGAAGTTGGGACAAAATAGAGGATTGTGTTTGTACTGGGCCCAGGACTAAGATATGTGGCAGACACCGGTAATTAGAGCAGGACAGAGACTTTCACAACGTTTGTCCTTACAGTGTCTGGAGTCTATAGATAACCTAATCGGTTAGGTCCGGGGTCGATCTTTAACTAGGCTCAGGGCGCCGCCCGGGCTGTTTGCCTGTGGACTTCATTTCTGCCTTTTAGTTTTTTTCATTTGATCTCTTTCA
>NW_016904684.1:0-290 GCF_001698545.2 Rhinopithecus bieti | reverse complement strand
CTCTGTTGCCCAGGCTGGAGTGCAGTGGCCGGATCTCAGCTCACTGCAAGCTCCGCCTCCCGGGTTCACGCCATTCTCCAGCCTCAGCCTCCCGAGTAGCTGGGACTACAGGTGCCCGCCACCTCGCCTGGCTAATTTTTTGTATTTTTAGTAGAGACGGGTTTCACTGTGTTAGCCAGGATGGTCTCGATCTCCTGACCTCGTGATCCGCCCGTCTCGGCCTCCCAAAGTGCTGGGATTACAGGCTTGAGCCACCGCGCCTGGCCTTTTTTTTTTTTTTTTTTTTTTTT
>NW_016904683.1:0-662 GCF_001698545.2 Rhinopithecus bieti | reverse complement strand
TAAATCTGTTTAAGTTATTTGTAGATTCTGGATATTAGCCCTTTGTCAAATGGGTAGGTTGCAAAATGTTCTCCCAATCTCTATGTTGCCTGTTCACTCTGATGATAGTTTCTTTTGCTGTGCAGAAGCTCTTTAGTTTAATTAGATCCCATTTGTCTATTTTGGCTTTTGTTGCCATTGCTTTCAGTGTTTTAGTCATGAAGTCCTTGCCCATGCCTATGTCCTGAATGGTATTGCCTAGCTTTTCTTCTAAGGTTTTATGGTTTTAGGTCTTACATTTATGTCTTTAATCCACCTTCAATTAATTTTGTATAAGGTGTCAGGAAGGGATCCAGTGTCAGCTTTCTACATATGGCTAGCTAGTTTTCCAAGGACCATTTATTAAATAGGGAATCCTTTCCCTATTTCTTGTTTTGTCAGGTTTGTCAAAGATCAGATGGTTGTAGATGTGTGGTGTTATTTCTGAGGCCTCTGTTCTGTTCCATTGGTCTATATGTCTGTTTTGTACCAGTACCGTGGTGATTTGGTTACTGTAGCCTTGTGGTATAGTTTGAAGTCAGGTAGCATGATGCCTCCAGCTTTGTTCTTTTGGCTTGGGTTTGTCTTGGCTACGCGGGCTCTTTTTTTGGTTCCATATGAACATTAAAGTAGTTTTTTCCAAT
>NW_016904682.1:0-487 GCF_001698545.2 Rhinopithecus bieti | reverse complement strand
TAGCTGAATACTTAGACTGACAAGATTACTATAGGCTACATTTAGAATCATTCTACTCAGAACACTATAAGAAATACAAATAGACAGCAGGGCCGTGTCAGTCCATCCTCTTCAAGTAGTTGTCTGAGAATAATCTTTCCACCAGATGGTTTAGGTATAAGATAAGATTCACGTTGGGTGTGTGCAGGAGCTTTCCTGGCTTTGAATCCTCATGCTTATAGTAGTGATTACCTCTTGCAGCAACTCCAAAGGTATAGATTTAAGATCCCCACAGTGCACATGCCAATTATAGGAGGTGCTATACTCAGAGAAGTTCAGAGATAGGGCTGCCTATTGGTCTTTAAACTTCTCCTAGTCATTTTTTTCAATAAGCAATATTATCTAGTAACATAGAATGTTCCAATTTTTTTTTTTTTCACTATTTGCTGACACCATTGCTGCTATTTGTCACAGACATTGCCATGGAACATACATTGTTACAGAATAA
>NW_016904681.1:0-275 GCF_001698545.2 Rhinopithecus bieti | reverse complement strand
GTGAAACAGAGTTTTGCTCTTGTCGCCCAGGCTGGAGTGCAGTGGCGCGATCTCGGCACACCGCAACTTCCGCCTCCCGGGTTCAACCGATTCTCCTGCCTCAGCCTCCCGAGTAGCTCGGTGTACAGGCACCTGCCACCACGCCTGGCTAATTTTTGTATTTTTAGTAGAGAGGGGGTTTCGCCATGTTGATCAGGCTGGTCTCGAACTCCTGATCTCAGGTGACTCACCCGCCTTGGCCTCCCAAAGTGCTGGGATTACAGGCTTGAGCCACC
>NW_016904680.1:0-1277 GCF_001698545.2 Rhinopithecus bieti | reverse complement strand
CTCAACTTTGCGGCCCTTCTGTCACCTACCTAGGCATACTCCTCACACCTGCTACAAAAAGCCTCACAGCAGATAGAATAAGCCTCATTGAAACTCTCCGGCCTCCTCAGGATGCGGAAGAGATCTTGTCCTTCCTAGGACTGGTGGGCACAGTGAGTCTTATCCCGTGGCCCCACTCAGGATCTTTTAAGGCCTACATCAAGGTCGTAAGCAGCCTCGTCAGCCTGGCTTCTGACATCAGACAACAGGAGGAAGCAATCTCAGTTCTAGCCCAGACAGCAAGCCCCAGGACAGCAGCAACCCTTTTCCTGGCTAACCTTAGTCAGGGAAGGGGCTCGAGTGGTACACATGGCCGAGGTACACAACATCTCTCGTTGTTTCTTGTGTGCAGCCTTGAATAAGCCCCACTAGTTGCGGTACCCTTACCCAGCCCTTTTAACTCCTCTAACCTAACCCCTTCCTTTCCCCTTCCCGGCCGAACACTGCATCAATGAGTCAGGACTCGTAGAAACCAATCTCCTCACTCTAGAAAAGATTCAGGAAAGATTCCACCAGAAAACCTTGGATCAAGGCCCTCACTTAGGTGGTGGCAGTTGTCTGTGGCCGGTTAAGTCCTACCCTTTCAAAGCCCCTTACTAATCATTGGCTTCTTGCTACTCATAGCTCCCTGTGTCCTCCGCTTCATCCAGGATTGTGTGAAAGAAGTCTCCCAGGTCACTTTCAATCAGATGCTGCTCCACCCCTATACCCGAGTTCCGACCTCTGAAGAACCCCACAACAACCCATACCAGCAGGAAGCAGCCAGATGAACACGTCGGCCCATTTTCTTATTAGAAAGAGGTCGGAATGTTAGGCAGGAATCTAGACCCAACATGGTGGCGTTACCCGGCGTAGCAGGCCTTTTGTTAAAGACTCCCTTCACCCTTGTACACACCCGCAGACTTACATGCGTTAGAGTTCCGGCTGGGCAACCACACTGCCCCATGACCTGCAGCTCACCTGCATTCCACAAGTTTGTAAACAGCAATTTCGGTTGACAGTTTCCAAAGACCCCTTCCTCATGACCCTTACTCAACTCCTGCCCTAGTAGTTTCAAGACCCCCCAGGCCCTGTTTGCACAACCAGCTTCCCTACCTCTCGGGGTATAAAAGCCCCTACCCTCCTCCCTCGGTGCGACTTCCTCAGCCCGCACCCTTGGACCCAGGAACCTCGCCCGCGAGTCCTAATAAAGGCTATTCTCCCTGCCATTTATTTGCCTTGTGTTCCTTGGTTTGGCT
>NW_016904679.1:0-275 GCF_001698545.2 Rhinopithecus bieti | reverse complement strand
CCCTGTGTCTACGTGTTCTCATTGTTCAACTCCCACTTATGAGTGAGAACATGCAGCGTTTGGTTTTCTGTTCCTGTGTTAGTTTGCTGAGAATGATGGTTTCCAGCTGCATCCATGTCCCTGCAAAGGAAGTGAACTCATCCTTTATTATGGCTGCATCGAATTCCATGGTGTATATGGACCATATTTTCTTTATTCAGTCTATCATTGATAGGCATTTGTGTTGGTTCCAAGGTTTTGCTATTGTGAATAGTGCTGCAATAAACATATGTGTG
>NW_016904678.1:0-299 GCF_001698545.2 Rhinopithecus bieti | reverse complement strand
GGATCTTCATCTTTAATAAATATTACCAACATTTGAAAAGCCCGACAATGTCAATCAAGGACTGGCAAGGGTGTCACATGTGATGGGTGTGGAAAGGCAGCTCACTGTAGCAAGTGCTGGGGACTCAGTCAGGGTCTTGGAGAAGCACTTATTTATAGCAAGAATGTTTCATAAATGGTATCTGATAGAGTCAAGAGTAGTGGGGAATAAAACAAGTGGCTTAGAAATAATTATAGATCTAAAGTCAACAAAATACTTTTTTTCTAATGTAAAATACATACTTTTTTTAGAGGGAGGGA
>NW_016904677.1:0-298 GCF_001698545.2 Rhinopithecus bieti | reverse complement strand
TTTTTTTTTTTTTTTTTTTTTTTGAGACAGAGTCTCGCTCTGTTGCCCAGGCTGGAGTGCAGTGGCGCTATCTCAGCTCACTGTAAGCTCCACCTCCCAGGTTCACACCATTCTCCTGCCTCAGCCTCCCGAGCAGCTGGGACTACAGGCGCCCGCCACCACACCTGGCTAATTTTTTGTATTTTTAGTAGAGACAGGGTTTCACCATGTTAGTCAGGATGGTCTCCATCTCCTGACCTCGTGATCCGCCCGCCTCGGCCTTCCAAAGTGCTGGGATTACAGGTGTGAACCACCGCGC
>NW_016904676.1:0-272 GCF_001698545.2 Rhinopithecus bieti | reverse complement strand
ATACATGGTTAAGGACTTTGAAGAGGGTTTTATTACACCAGAAATAACCTCCAACGGGGCTGTCTGGGTCTTATTGGGCAACTGGGTGTGCTTACACCAGGAGGAGTTTGGGGCAGAGTAGCAGAAAGGAAGGATTGGATTTTCTGGGTTTTGGTATAGTGGGACTTGGAGTAAGAACGGTTTTGGGAGGTGCCTGTAGAGTTAGTTGTAGCCTTGAAAGCAGTAGGTAAGGGGACTGCCACTAAGGGGCTCTTTCAAGGGCTGCACAGAGG
>NW_016904675.1:0-1178 GCF_001698545.2 Rhinopithecus bieti | reverse complement strand
AAGGATGCCCTCTTTCACCACTCCTATTGGAAGTACTGGCTAGGGCACTCAGGCAAGAGACAGAAATAAAAGGTATTCAATTAGGAAAAGAGGAAGTCAAATTGTCCCTGTTTGCAGATGATATGATTGTATATTTAGAAAACCCCATCGTCTCAGCCCAAAATCTCCTTAAGCTGATAAGCAACTTCAGCAAAGTCTTAGGATACAAAATCAATGTGCAAAAATCACAAACATTCTTATACACTAATAATAGACAAACAGAGAGTCAAATCATGAATGAACTCCCATTCACAATAGCTTCAAAGAGAATAAAATACCTAGAATCCAATTTACAAGGGATGTGAAGGATCTCTTCAAGGAGAACTACAAACCACTGCTCAGTGAAATAAAAGAGGACACAAACAAATGGAAGAACATTCCATGCTCATGGATAGGAAGAATCAATATCGTGAAAATGGCCATACTGCCCAAAGTAATTTATAGATTCAATGCCATCCCCATCAAGCTAATGACTTTCTCCACAGAATTGGAAAAAACTACTTTAAAGTTCACATGGAACCAAAAGGAGTCCACATAGCCAACACAATCCTAAGTAAAAGAACAAAGCTGGAGGCATCATTCTACCTGACTTCAAACTATACTACAAGGCTACAGAAACCAAAACAGCATGGTACTGGTACCAAAACAGTCACATAGACCAATGGAACAGAACAGAGTCCTCAGAAATAACACCACACATCTACAACCAACTGATCTTTGACAAACATGACAAAACAAGAAATGGGGAAAGGATTCTCTATTTAATAAATGGTGCTGGGAAAACTGACTAGCTATATGTAGCAAGCTAAAACTGGATCCCTTCTTTACATCATATGCAAAATTAACTCAAGATGGATTAAAGACTTAAATGTAAGACCTAACACCATAAAACCCTAGAAGAAAACCTAGACAATACCATTCGGGACATAGGCTTTGGCAAAGACTTCATGACTAAAACACCAAAAGCAATGGCAACAAAAGCCAAAATTGACAAATGGGATCTTATTAAACTAAAGAGCTTCTGCACAGCAAAAGAAACTATCATCAGAGTGAACAGGCAACCTATAGAATGGGAGAAAATCTTTACAATTTTCTCTGACAAAGGGCTAATATCCAGAATCAACAAAGAACTTAAACAA
>NW_016904674.1:0-274 GCF_001698545.2 Rhinopithecus bieti | reverse complement strand
TACCAGTCTGACCAACATGGTGAAACCCTGTGTCTACTAAAATAGAAAATTAGCCGGCGTGGTTGCACACAATTGTAATGCCAGCTACTTGGGAGGCTGAGGCAGGAGAATCACTTGAACTTGGGAGGCAGAGGTTACGGTAAGCTGAAATTGTGCCACTGCACTCCAGCCCAGGCAAGAAGAGCGAAACTCTATCTCAAAAAAAAAAAGACTGGATAATATTCCATTTGGGGTATGTATTATATATTCTTTACCCATTCATCTCTTTTCGAGA
>NW_016904673.1:0-300 GCF_001698545.2 Rhinopithecus bieti | reverse complement strand
GCGGTGGCTCAAGCCTGTAATCCCAGCACTTTGGGAGGCCGAGACGGGCGGATCACGAGGTCAGCAGATCGAGACCATCCTGGCTAACACGGTGAAACCCCGTCTCTACTAAAAATACAAAAAACTAGCCAGGCGAGGTGGCGGGCGCCTGTAGTCCCAGCTACTCGGGAGGCTGAGGCAGGAGAATGGCGTGAACCCGGGAGGCGGAGCTTGCAGTGAGCTGAGATCCGGCCACTGCACTCCAGCCTGGGCGACAGAGCGAGACTCCGTCTCAAAAAAATAAATAAATAAATAAATAAA
>NW_016904672.1:0-295 GCF_001698545.2 Rhinopithecus bieti | reverse complement strand
GGCCGGGCGCGGTGGCTCAAGCCTGTAATCCCAGCACTTTGGGAGGCCGAGACGGGCAGATCACGAGATCAGGAGATCGAGACCATCCTGGCTAACACGGTGAAACCCCGTCTCTACTAAAAATACAAAAAACTAGCCGGGCGAGGTGGTGGGCGCCTGTAGTCCCAGCTACTTGGGAGGCTGAGGCAGGAGAATGGTGTAAACCCGGGAGGCGGAGCTTGCAGTGAGCCGAGATCCGCCACAGCACTCCAGCCTGGGTGACAGAGCGAGACTCCGTCTCAAAAAAAAAAAAAAA
>NW_016904671.1:0-273 GCF_001698545.2 Rhinopithecus bieti | reverse complement strand
TGGAAGCTTCCTCTCAGGGGTGTACTCCACCCTGTGAGGTGTGGGGTGTCAGACTGCCCCTAGTGGGGATGTCTCCCAGTTAGGCTACTCAGGGGTCAGGGACCCACTTGAGCAGGCAGTCTGTCCGTTCTCAGATCTCAACCTCCGTGTTGGGAGATCCACTGCTCTCTTCAAAGCTCAGTTGAAAATGCAGAAATCACCGGTCTTCTGTGTCGCTCGCGCTGGGAGTTGGAGACTGGAGCTGTTCCTATTCGGCCATCTTGCTCCGCCCCC
>NW_016904670.1:0-275 GCF_001698545.2 Rhinopithecus bieti | reverse complement strand
CACAAAATTCATGTGCACACACCTATCTCAAACATCAACCACCTACCTTAGTATACCACATGTGTTATAAGCCACATCCATCCACAGCTGGTGTTACAACTTCCCATCCTAATTCAAATAACCCTCCTTACACCACTCACATCCTTTCCAATGCCCACTTCCTCACACAACCTTTAGGTCTTTTTTAAAGTAACGTGCCATATTTGTTGTGGTATTTATATATTTCTTAGCAAGTTAACATGTGTAAAACTGTGTTACCATTTTTTTCTTGGGGG
>NW_016904669.1:0-2377 GCF_001698545.2 Rhinopithecus bieti | reverse complement strand
CCTCAGCAATGGCGGGCGCCCCCCCCCCAGCCTCGCTGCTGCCTTGCGGATAGATCGCCGCAGACTGCTGTGTTAGCAGTGAGGGAGGCTCCGTGGGCGTGGGACCCTCCCGGCCGGCCAGGTGTGGGATATATTCTCCTGGTGTGCCTGTCTGCTTAAAGCGCAGTATTGGGGTGGGAGTTACCCGATTTTCCAGGTGTTGTGTGTCTCAGTTCCCCTGGCTAGGAAAACGGATTCCCTTCCCCCTTGCGCTTCCAGGTGAGGCGATGCCTCGCCCTGCTTCAGCTCTCGCTGGTCAGGCTGCAGCAGCTGACCAGCACCGATTGTCCGGGACTCCCTAGTGAGATGACCCCAGTACCTCAGTTGAAAATGCAGAAATCACTGGTCTTCTGTGTCGCTCGGGCTGGGAGTTGGAGACTGGAGCTCTTCCTATTCGGCCATCTTGCTCCGCCCCGAACCTACTTCTTAGGTTGGTAGGACAACCATACAGAGAGGAATGCTTCTAGATAACTGTAGATAATAGTAATTTGACTGTACATCCTAGCGGGATAGAATCTAAAGAAGAAATGCAAAATAAATTAAACCACTTAATTTATCATATCATTGGTGGTAGCATTCTCATTAATATGCTGAAACAGTCTTGTGCATTCTGGGGAGTAAAATAAACAAGTACCTATGCTGTTGTCATTAAGAACCAGAAATTTTGGCATAAAAGAAAGGAAATATAGATGTAAAATTGATGAAGTTAAGTAAAATTCTGCTGTCCTAAGTTTGAATGAGAAAGATCATCATGAATGCCTGAAATATTTTAGCTCTATATTAATAATTATTTCTAGTTCTGACTACTGAAAAGACCTAGAAACATGGACCAATCCAGTAGCAATGAGCATGTCTAGTACCCAGATTGTGGATTTAAATACCATTTCTCACTAACAATAAGCTGAGTTCCTTAGGGAAGTAGCTAATTACAAGTCTGGAGCAGGAAATGTGTAAGATGAGCCTGGAACCCTCCTTGTGGCAGGGAAGTCATTAAAGAGTCAAAAGGACCCATGGACAAATGTCAACAGGCTCCCAATGGACAAAGGGAGAAAATTTGTAAGTCAATAAGGATATTAAATGTATGCAAGGATAATTAATTGAAATACATATAATATGTTTAAACCCATAAGTTCACAAGGATACTAAAAAACTAATTGGTCCCCTTTGGAGGGTGGTTGAGAATCAATTCATTATTTTGAAAGCTATTATAGAAAGAACTATTTATCCTGACTTTTCCAAAAGAACTTATTTGTACTTCTGGGTAACCAACGAATGGATTATTGTAAATGTCTCTACAGGAAGTATTTCAGCTAATAAATGAGGAAAGAGAAATAAAATTAAAATATTACTATTTGGTAACCCCTAATGAATTACTGAATCTAGGCAATAATCAGTAATGATGGTTAGCATCACAAATGGGAACACAAGTAGACATCATTTACTTCATGATGGAAGTACACAAATACTGATGAAATATTCTTGCTACAAAATTGAACCTAAATCTCTAGATTTAACTACCAATTTAGATGAAATATATGGGACAGAAGGGCCTGTTAAATGACATCAGGGGAATGTAATCAAGAAATCTAGACTGTGAGAATCTCTGCAGGAAAATGACCTGATCTCTTCAAAATAAATTACAAGAGGGGAAAAAAAGAGATGGAGAAAGATATTCAGTAGATTATGGAGACTGGAAAGACAAATGTAACCAACTGAATCTTGATTCAAGCAAACAAATTGTAGAACAAAACAAAACTTATGAGAGAATTAGAAAATTTGTATACTTGAATATTTGACAGTATTACAGTATTCTTTTCAACTCTTTTAGGACTGAAAATAGCATCATGGCCATGGTTCTTTAAAAGTCCTTATCTATTTTGGATGCATACTGAAATATTTTGATGAAATGATACGATGTCTGGGATTTCCCTCAAAATAACTAGAGTTAGGTGGGGATTAGGCAGAGGTAAAGATAAAACCAAATTGGCCATAAGTTGACAATACTGAAGTAAGGTAACAACTACAATGGTATTTATTTTACTATCTCTCTGTTTTGGTATATATTCGATATTGTCCATAAGAAAGAGTTTTTTCTCCTTTTTTCCTTAATTTTTTTCATTATTTTTTCTAAAAAATGGGATACATGTGCAGAAAGTGCAGGTTTGTTCCATAGGTATACATGTGCCATGGTGGTTTGCTGCACTTATTGACCCATTCTTCAGGTTCCCTTCCCTCAACCCTCAACCCCTAACAGGCCTTGGTGTGTGTTGTTCCCCTCTGTGTCCATGTGTTCCCAGTGTTCAGCTTCCACTTATGAGTGAGAACATGTGGTGTTTGG
>NW_016904668.1:0-330 GCF_001698545.2 Rhinopithecus bieti | reverse complement strand
TCAAAGCCATTCAACCAGCGTCTAAGAAGCTCCAACAAGTGTCTAGAACTTCAACAAGTGTCTAGGAATTTCCTGTCTTCTTCTGAGCCCTCTAAACTGTTTCAACTTCTGTCTGTTACCCAGTTCCAAAGTCACTTCCATGGTTTGGGCCTCTTTTCAGCAGCACCCCACTCTACTGGTAACTATTTAGTGCATTAGTCCATTTTCATGCTGCTAATAAAGAAATACCTGAGACAGGGCAATTTACAAAAGCAAGAGGTTTTATGGAGTCATATCTTATATGGATGGTGGCAGGCAAATGGAGAGCTTGTGTAGGGAACCTCCCGTTTT
>NW_016904667.1:0-275 GCF_001698545.2 Rhinopithecus bieti | reverse complement strand
TTTTTTTGAGACGGAGTCTTGCTCTGTCGCCGGGGCTGGAGTGCAGTGGCTGGATCTCAGCTCACTGTAAGCTCCGCCTTTCGGGTTCACGCCATTCTCCTGCCTCAGCCTCCCGAGTAGCTGGGACTACAGGTGCCCGCCACCTCGCCCGGCTAGTTTTTGTATTTTTAGTAGAGACAGGGTTTCACCGTGTTAGCCAGGATGGTCTCGATCTCCTGACCTCGGGATCCGCCCATCTCAGCCTCCCAAAGTGCTGGGATTACAGGCTTGAGCCA
>NW_016904666.1:0-329 GCF_001698545.2 Rhinopithecus bieti | reverse complement strand
GGGCCAACAGCCTCTGCTTCTTCTCTTGCTTTGTCTCTGGTCTGTACTTGTGGGCCAGCTTAAGCAGCTGAGTAGCTGTTTGGCGGTCCAGGGCCTGGGTGAACTGGTTAATAGCAGGAGGCACTTTCAGCCGCTTATAGAGGATGGCTCTCTGCCGCTGCAACCTGATATAGCGAGGCCATTTCACAAAGCGGGTGAGGTCTCTTTTGGGCTGGATGTCCTGTCCAATGCCAAAATTCTTAGGTCTTTTCTCAAACAGGGGATTCACCACTTTCTTGGCCTCCTGCTTTTCACGACAGCAGGGGCCGGAGCCACCTTCTTTCCCTTGG
>NW_016904665.1:0-296 GCF_001698545.2 Rhinopithecus bieti | reverse complement strand
CCCCAATTAAAAGACACAGACTGGCAAATTGGATAAAGAGTCAAGACCCATCAGTGTGCTGTATTCAGGAGACCCATCTCACGTGCAGAGACACACACAGGCTCAAAATAAAGGGATGGAGGAAGATCTACCAAGCAAAAAAAAAAAAAAAAAAAAAAAAAAAAGCAGGGGTTGCAATCCTAGTCTCTGATAAAACAGACTTTAAACCAACAAAGATCAAAAGAGACAAAGAAGGCCATTACATAATGGTAAAGGGATCAATTCAACAAGAAGAGCTAACTATACTAAATATATAT
>NW_016904664.1:0-793 GCF_001698545.2 Rhinopithecus bieti | reverse complement strand
AGGCAAACTTGCTGTTGAGGGTCTTGATCTGCTCCTTCTCCTGGGTGCGCACGGCCTGGATGTTGGGGTCCACCTCCAGGTTAAGGGGGCTCAGCAGGCTCTGGTTGACCGTGACTGCGGTGATGCCTCCCATGCCGCTGGCCCCACCATAGCCGCCGCCCAGGCCACCCCGAAAGCTGCTGCTTCCCACTCGGGAGAAGCTCGAGGAGCTGATGCGCGCACTGGGCCCACTCGTGTAGGAGCGGCTGCTGAAGGCCCGGGGCCAGAGGTGGACACCTTGTAGGACTTCTGGGTCACCCTGATGGACATGGTGGAGGCAGTAGTGGAGGCAGGCAGGCCGAACCAGGAGGAGATCCTACAAGGAGCGGAGATGGCTTGGTCCAATTTCTTTGCCTTCTGCAGTTTGAAGGTCACATCTGTCCATGTGGGCTAATACGCCAGGTCCTAGGGCCTTTATCAGGGCCAGTCATAGTGAGCCACAAGGCACCAGGGATGCATCTTCTCACTGCTCTGGGTTTGATTTCTGTCTTCTGGCTTCTGTCACTCCTGTTCTTTCTTTTTTAGCTGGATTATGAATACTGCAATGAAAGTAACTGCCATTATATCCAATTCTGTGGTTTGCAGTAGGAGGGAAGACTGTCTGCATTACTTTAGTCTGTGGTGTTGCTGGAAAAGATCCCTAATATTGGATATATATTTTGAACATTGAAAACCCAAGTATAGGGCCGGGCGCGGTGGCTCACGCCTGTAATCCCAGCACTTTGGGAGGCCGAGGTGGGCGGATCACGAGGTG
>NW_016904663.1:0-1175 GCF_001698545.2 Rhinopithecus bieti | reverse complement strand
TTCAACTTTGGTGAATCTGAAAATTATGTGTCTTGGAGTTGTTCTTCTCAAGGAACATCTTTGTGGCATTCTCTGTGTTTCCTGAATTTGAATGTTGGCCTGCCTTGCTAGGTTGGGGAAGTTCTCCTGGATGATATCCTGCAGTGTTTTCCAACTTGGTTCCATTCTCCCCATCACTTTCAGGTACAGCAATCAGATGTAGATTTGGTCTTTTCACATAGTCCCATATTTCTTGGAGGCTTTGTTCATTTCTTTTACTCTTTTTTCTCTAAAATTCTCACTTCATTTCATTCATTTGAACTTCAATCACTGATACCCTTTCTTCCAGTTGATTGAGTCAGTTACTGAAGCTTGTGCATTTGTCACGTAGTTCTCATGTCACACATGTCATGGTTTTCATCTCTATCAGGTCGTTTAAGGACTTCTCTGCATTGGTTATTCTAGTTAGCCATTCGTCAAATCTTTTTTCCAGGTTTTAGTTTCTTTGCTCTGGGTTCGTAATTCCTCCTTTAGCTTGAAGAAGTTTGATTATCTAAAGTCTTCTCCTAACTTGTCAAAATCATTCTCCATCCAGCTTTGTTCCGTTGCTGGTGAGGAGATACATACCTTTGGAGTGGGAAAGGCGCTCTGATTTTAGAATTTCCAGCTTTTCTGTACTGCTTTTCCCCATCTTTGTGGTTTTATCTACCTTTGGTCTTTGATGATGGTGACGTTCAGACGGGATTTTGGTGTGGATGTCCTTTCTGTTTGTTATTTTCCTTCTAACAGTCAGGACCCTCAGCTGCAGGTCTGTTGTAGTTTCCTCGAAGTCCACTCCTGACCCTGTTTGCCTGGGTATCAGCAGCAGAGGCTGCAGAAGAGTGAATATTGCTGAACAGCAAATGTTGCTGTGTGATCATTCCTCTGGAAGCTTTGTCTCAGAGGTGTACTGGGCCATGTGAGGTGTGGGGTGTCAGTCTGTCCCTAGTGGGGATGTCTCCCAGTTAGGCTACTAGGGGTCAGGGACCCACTTAAGCAGACAGTCTGTCCGTTCTCAGATCTCAAACTCCATGCTGGGAAAACCACTACTCTCTTCAAAGCTGTCAGACAGGGACATTTACATCTGCATAGGTTTCTCCTGCCTTTTGTTTGGTTATGCCCTGTTCCCAGAGATGGTGTCTACAGAGTCAGGCAGC
>NW_016904662.1:0-272 GCF_001698545.2 Rhinopithecus bieti | reverse complement strand
TTGCCATTTGTTTTCTTTCTTGCCTTATGTAACTGGCTTTGACTTTCAGCACAATACTAAGAGGAGCATCGCATAAATAGAATTAGAATTTTATAACTAAAGCCAGAACAAGTACAATTACTAAAGCCCAAACTCCTTGAGAAATTCATAATGCTACCAGTGGTATACAATAATGCCTGTTTCTAAAATTTCAGATGTTATTCTTTTGCATCTTCATGGAGAGAAGGATGGCTTGATTGACTGACAGAAACACTTTTATATAAAATGATTCA
>NW_016904661.1:0-274 GCF_001698545.2 Rhinopithecus bieti | reverse complement strand
CACTACTTCCTGGCTTAGACTTGGGAGAGTGTATGTGTCCAGGAATTTATCCATTTCTTCTAGGTTTTGTAGTTTATTTGCGCAGAGGTGTTTATAGTATTCTCTGGCGGGTAGATTGTATCTCTGTGGGGTCGGTGGTGATATCCCCTTTATCATTTTTTATTGCATCTATTTGATTCTTCTCTCTTTTCTTGTTTATTAGTCTTGCTAGCAGTTTATCAATTTTGTTGATCTTTCCAAAAGCAGCTCCTGGATTCACTGATTTTTTGAAGGG
>NW_016904660.1:0-274 GCF_001698545.2 Rhinopithecus bieti | reverse complement strand
AATGCAAGAAGTACAAGGGTGGGTAAGAGAAAGAATACCCTGTCAGCCTTACAGATGCAATACATCCCTTTCAACCTGGGGACTCTGAATGGGTTGAACGCTGGAATCCTACCACCCTCGGGCACTTATGGGATGGCCCCATATTGTGATCAAGTCTACCCCTACTGCTGTTAAAGTTGCAGGTATTACACCTTGGAGCCATCACAGCTGACTGAAACCTGCAGCCTCAATTCAAGACCAGTGGACAAGTCAGCAAGATCCAGATCATCCAACT
>NW_016904659.1:0-300 GCF_001698545.2 Rhinopithecus bieti | reverse complement strand
AGAAATACCATTTGACCCAGCCATCCCATTACTGGGTATATACCCAAAGGATTATAAATCATGCTGCTATAAAGACACATGCACATGTATGTTTATTGTGGCACTATTCACAATAGCAAAGACTTGGAACCAACCCAAATGTCCATCAGTGACAGACTGGATTAAGAAAATGTGGCACATATACACCATGGAATACTATGCAGCCATGAAAAAGGATGAGTTCATGTCCTTTGCAGGGACATGGATGAAGCTGGAAACCATCATTCTCAGTAAACTATCGCAGGAACAGAAAACCAAACA
>NW_016904658.1:0-274 GCF_001698545.2 Rhinopithecus bieti | reverse complement strand
AGGCCGAGACAGGCGGATCACGAGGTCAGGAGATCGAGACCATCCTGGCTAACACAGTGAAACCCCGTCTTTACTAAAAAATACAAAAAAACTAGCCGGGCGAGGTGGCGGCGCCTGTAGTCCCAGCTACTCGGGAGGCTGAGGCAGGAGAATGGCGTAAACCCGGGAGGCGGAGCTTGTAGTGAGCTGAGATCCGGCCACTGCGCTCCAGCCTGGGCGACAGAGCGAGACTCCGTCTCAAAAAAAAACAAAAAAGAAAAAAAAACAAAACAAC
>NW_016904657.1:0-300 GCF_001698545.2 Rhinopithecus bieti | reverse complement strand
CTTTAAGTTCTAGGGTACATGTGCATAACGTGCAGGTTTGTTACATATGTACACTTATGCCATGTTGGTGTGCTGCACCCATCAACTCGTCAGCACCCATCAATTCATCATTTATATCATGTATAACTCCCCAATGCAATCCCTCCCTCCTCCCCCTCCCCATGATAGGCCCCAGTGTGTGATGTTCCCCTTCCCGAGTCCAAGTGATCTCATTGTTCAGTTCCCACCTATGAGTGAGAACATGCGGTGTTTGGTTTTCTCTTCTTGTGATAGTTTGCTAAGAATGATGGTTTCCAGCTG
>NW_016904656.1:0-1701 GCF_001698545.2 Rhinopithecus bieti | reverse complement strand
GGTTTTCTTCTAGGGTTTTATGGTCTTAGGTTTACATTTAAGTCTTTAATCCATCTTGAGTTAATTTTATATAATTTGTAAGAAAGGGGATCCAGTTTCAGTTTTCTGCATATGGCTAGCCAGTTTTCCCAGCACCATTTACTGAATAGGAGATCCTTTCCCCATTGCTTGTTTTGGTCAGGTTTATCAAAGATCAGACGGTTGTAGATGTGTGGTGTTATTTCTGAGGCTTCTGTTCTGTTCCATTGGTCTATATCTCTGTTTTGGTACCAGTACCATGCTGTTTTGGTTACTGTAGCCTTGTAGTATACTTTGAAGTCAGGTAATGTGATGCCTCCAACTTTGTTCTTTTGCAAAAGCTTACTTTTATTGAGTGGTTATTTTGAGGCAGATAATGTGCTAAACTCTTTACAGAGATTATCTCATTCAACTCTCCTAGCCATCCTTAATTAGAGGAGTTATAATGTTTCTTATTTCACAAATGATGCAGTCTGAACTCTGATGACTTGGCTCCTGAACTTCTGCTCTTATCCATGAGATTAATGTGAAATGAGTTTGAGAATGTAGAGCCTGTGGTTGCCAATCCAAGTTCAAAACTTCAAAGCCCAGTTTCCAAAGTTTCTGGAAGTACTACATTCAGGTTCACAGACCCCAAAAGCTGGCTATTCTCACTGGCAGAGAGAATTATGTCTAAAATACTCAAATGTGTTGGCTGGACCTGCTGGTACTTCTTCCACATGTCACAGCCAACTGATCACTTGTGTGTCTAACCTGAATATATCTTACCCAGCAAGGCAGTGGAAGGCCCAAACAAGCAGAATTTGTCCAATACAAATAAACCTAACTGTTTTTTTTTTCTTTTGATTTGTCAAAGATGGTCCTAACATTCCTTGTGTATCTTTAAAATATGTGAATGTATGAAAATCCTGCACTGAATAAGATCAAGTTCTTTGCCCTTGGGGCTTGAAATTGCATGTATCAAAAGCTCACAGCTTCTTTTGAGAGCAGTTATAGCCACAATTCATCACACACTTGGTATTTGCCCAACAGGCACATCAATAAGTGCTTTACATATTTTCCATTTCATCCTAACAACAATCCTACTAAATAGATGTGATTATCCCAGGTTTTACACATGAACGACCTAAGACTCAGAGAATTTAAGAAAGTTGCCCAAGATTCCAAAGCTAGTAAATTGGAACTAGGCTGTCTGATTCAAAGGCCTCTGTTTTGAACCACTACACTTATTCAAGACTGCTCGAACTTTAATGCATATAGCCAGAGCCGAGCGATGGGCATTTCTCGGGATGACTGGCACAAGCGCCGCAAAACCGGGGCAAGAGAAAGCCCTACCACAAGAAGCAGAAGTATGAGTTGGGGCACCCAGGTGCCAACACCAAGATTGGCCCCGCCGCATCCACACAGTCCGTGTGCGGGGAGGTAACAAGAAATACCGTGCCCTGAGGCTGGACGTAGGGAATTTCTCCTGGGGCTCAGAGTGTTGTACTCGTAAAACAAGGATCATCGATGTTGTCTACAATGCATCTAATAATGAGCTGGTCCGTACCAAGACTCTGGTGAAGAATTGCATCGTGCTCATCGACAGCACACTGTACCTACAGTGGTATGAGTCCCACTACGCGCTGCCCCTGGGCCGCAAGAAGGGAGCCAAGCTGACTCCTAAGGAAGAAGAGATTTTTT
>NW_016904655.1:0-1873 GCF_001698545.2 Rhinopithecus bieti | reverse complement strand
GGAATAGTTTCAGAAGGAATGGTACCAGCACCTCTTTGTATCTCCGGTAGAATTCAGCTGTGAATTCGTCTGGTCCTGGGCTTTTTTTGGTTGGTAGGCTATTAATTACTGCCTCAATTTCAGAACTTGTTATGGGTCTATTCAGGGATTCTACTTACTCCTGGTTTAGTCTTGGAAGAGTGTATGTGTCCAGGAATTTATCCATTTCTTCTAGCTTTTCTAGTTTACTTGCATAGAGGTGTTTATAGTATTCTCTGATGGTAGTTTGTATTTCTGTGGGATCAGTGGTGATATCCCCTTTATCATTTTATTGTGTCTATTTGATTCTTTTTTCTTCTTGATTAGTCTGGCTAGTGGTCTGTTTTGTTAATCTTTTCAAAAAATCAGCTCCTAGATTCATCAGTTTTTTGAAGGATTTTCATGTGTCTGTCTCCTTCAGTTCTGCCCTGATCTTAGTTATTTCTTCTCTTCTGCTAGCTTTTGAATTTGTTTGCTCTTGCTTCTCTAGTTCTTTTAATTGTGATGTTAGAGTGTCAATTTTAGATCTTTCCTGCTTTCTCCTGTGGGCATTTAGTGCTATAAATTTCCCTCTAAACATTAATTTAGCTGTGTCCCAGAGATTCTGGTACATTGTGTCTTCTCATTGATTTCAAACAACTTATTTATTTCTGCCTTAATTTTGCTATTTTCCCAGGAGTCATTCAGGAGCAAGTTGTTCCATTTCCATGTAGTTGTGCAGTTTTGAGTGAGTTTCTTAATCCTGACTTCTAATTTGATTGCACTGTGGTCTGAGAGACTGTTTGTTATGGTTTCCATTCTTTTGCATTTGCTAAGGAGAGTTTTGCTTCCAATTATGTGGTCGATTTTAGAGTAAGTGTGATGTGGTGCTGAGAAGAAAGTATATTCTGTTGATTTGGGGTGGAGAGTTCTGTAAATGTCTGTTTGGTCCACTTGGTCACAGGGCTGAGTTTAAGTCCTGAATATCCTTGTTAATTTTCTGTCTCGTTGATCTGTCTAACATTGATAGTGAGGTGTTAAAGTTGCCCACTATTATTGTGTGGGAGTCTAAGTCTCTTTGTAGGTCTCTAAGAACTTGCTTTATGAATCTGAGTGCCCCTTTATTGGGTACATATATATTTAGGATAGTTGGCTCTTCTTGTTGCATTGATTCCTTTACCATTATGTAATGCCCTTTGTTGTCTGTTTTGATCTTTGTTGGTTTAAAGTCTGTTTTATCAGAGACTAGGATTGCAACCCCTGCTTTTATTTTACTTTCCATTTGCTTGGTAAATATTCCTCCATTCTTTTATTTTGAGCCTATGTGTGTCTTTGTACATGAGGTAGGTCTCCTGAATACAGCACACTGATGGGTCTTGACTCTTTATCTAATGTGCTGTGTGTGTGGGTTTTTTTGTTTTTTGTTTTTTGTTTTGTTTTTTTTTTTAAGGAGTCTCACTCTTTCGCCCAGGCTTGAGTGCAGTGGCACGATCTTGGCTCACTGCAAGCTCTGCCTCCCAGGTTCACACCATTCTCCCACCTCAGCCTCCCGAGCAGCTGGGACTACAGGCGCCCGCCACGACGCCCAGCTAATTTTTTGTATTTTAGTAGAGACAGGGTTTCACTGTGTTAGCCAGGATGGTCTCGACCTCCTGACCTTGTGATCTGCCAGCCTCGGCCTCCCACAGTGCTGGGATTACAGGCGTGAGCCACCACACCAGGCCCAGTCTGTGTCTTTTAATTGGGGCATTTAGCCCATTTACATTTAAGATTAATACTGTTATGTGTGAATTTGATCCTGTCATTATGATGCTAGCTGGTAATGTTGCCCATTAGTTGATGCAGTTTCTTCATAGTGTCAATGGTCTTTACAATT
>NW_016904654.1:0-551 GCF_001698545.2 Rhinopithecus bieti | reverse complement strand
GACATAAAGATTTTATTACTTACAGGTTCTGGTAGTAGATGACATGCTTGAAGGCCCCCCACACAGAGGTTAGGTCAGGGAGTATAGGCAGGGAGAAAGAGTGCAGAAATTAGCAGTATATATCGGAGAATACCGTGTGGGTGACTTTAAGTTCAAGGGCAAATACCTGAATGGTCCAATTAAAGGAAGCGGTAGACAAGTGGGGACTGTCACCTAGGCAGAAGAGATTCCTTCAAGGTTTTCATCCTTGGCCACTGGCTTTTGGGCCATTTGGGTGTGGTGTTCTACTTCTAATACACAGGCAGCAACCTCTGCTGTGTCAATACCGTTGAAATTGACCCTGTAATGTCTGGGCATTAGACCTTGTGCCTTATCATGGGTGCTATTTGAGTAGCAGAGACACTAAAGGCTCCTGGAGAAACCTGAGTCAGGCACCTAGTAAGGCATCTGATGAGCATAATTAAACAAACAAGCAGACCGAAGGTACCCACTATGACTTGAAATCTCATGTGCAGCCATCCATCCCACTACATAGAGTAGGCAGGGCTAGT
>NW_016904653.1:0-300 GCF_001698545.2 Rhinopithecus bieti | reverse complement strand
AGCCAAATCATGAGTGAACTCCCATTCACAATTGCTACAAAGAGAATAAAATACCTAGGAATACAACTTACAAGGGATGTGAAGGACCTCTTCAAGGAGAACTACAAACCACTGCTCAAGGAAATAAGAGAGGACACAAACAAATGGAAAACATTCCATGCTCATGGATAGGAAGAATCAATATCGTGAAAATGGCCATACTGCCCAAAGTAATTTATAGATTCAATGCTATCCCCATTAAGCTACCACTGACTTTCTTCACAGAATTGGAAAAAACTACTTTAAAGTTCATAAGCAACC
>NW_016904652.1:0-790 GCF_001698545.2 Rhinopithecus bieti | reverse complement strand
TTTCACCAACTTATATACACTGACACAGTAAAGCAAGGAGAGACCCCAGGAATAGTCTGAGTTCCATTCATACTGTTTTCCACACTGTCTACATTGTACAGCAGTAGTGCTATTTCCTTTTGTAGCCAGAAATAGATGTGAAGTCAATAGAACAACCACTTTTAGACTGCTGACAATTTTGCAGGCTTCAGGCATGCTCTGGTGAAATCATAAGCAAGGAGTGCTCTTTTGTCCTGGTCATGGCTACCTTTTGCAAGTCCATCAGCTATTTTCAGTTAACTTCGGTCTTCCTCTTGGGGAATCGGATAATTAAGATGACCCTCCCGTGATACTCGGTGCTCATGGAGAATCAGAGAGCTGCCTCTGCCCTGCTCATGTTTGGGCACACTGCACCTCCAGTTTTGATATAGGGATGCCTCCTCTCCATGGTTACACTGTGGAACTTTTCTATAAGACTTTCTATCATTGAGGGCCCTGCCTAGATAAAAAACCTGGAGTCTTCTACTCCAAGACTCCCAAACATGAAGGCATGGTCTAATTATTGCCCATTCCAGGACTCTGACCAGGGGGGCAAGAGTCAGGACACAGCACTCTTACAATTACTTATCACTCTCTTGCTCCTGATTTCATCTTCTTCCAAAATATTTGTGTCTTAAATTTGGATTTTAGGCTGAGCGAGGTGGCTCATGCCTGTAACCCCAGCACTTTGAGAGGCCGGGTGGGGAGGGCGCAGATCAGCTGAGATCGGGAGTTCAAGACCAGCCTGGCCAACATAGTGAAACCTTGTCTC
>NW_016904651.1:0-1711 GCF_001698545.2 Rhinopithecus bieti | reverse complement strand
AGTCGGTTGTACAGGCAGTTCCTGTCATTCCACCGCCCGTCTGTGTACATCTCCACACACTGCTCTGTTCCCCGACCCGCGGGCTCCCCTGGGTACCAGTTGGTGTAGTTTATAGGGGTCCCGTCTGAGTAGCGGAAGTCTCCAGGGCTTGGACCCTCAGTCAGGCCCACATAGGCATACGTGTTGTACTTCTTCACGAAGCTTGCAATGGCCTCGTTTTCCTCTGGACTCCTCGGGACAGCAATGCGGCCGCCTGCACTGGCACATGCCTCCTGAATGGCATCAAAAGTGCCGGACTGTCCATTGGTGGAGAAGACCTTCTCTCCTACTGCCAGTGTGGAGCCCTGTAGACTGAGAGCTGGGAGCAGAGGAGACTGGGTCAGGCCACTGACTGCTTTGTCTCTAAGCCACCTCCCTCACATGGACTCTCTGCCACCAGACTTTCCCCAGCCTCTCCATCTCTGCCTCTCTGTGTCTGCTCTTCCTCTTCCAATTGCAGTTTTCTAAATTCACTTTTAGACTCTCCTCCATTTATTCATTCATCTATTTAACAATTACTTATTGCCAGAAATGGTGCCATTTGCTGGGATTCAGTGGAAAGCAAGACAGGCGGAGAACTTGCTTTCCTATGAAATGGGGAGTGAATTGTGTCGGGTTCTGTCGCCTCTGGGCCATTCAAAGACATCAGAAAAGCAAGCATCATTCCTTTCCCCAAGACCTGACACGTGCGTGCCTGTTTGTCATCTCTATGTTCTAGAAGCTGCTGCTGAGAATGAGGGGAATTTGTGGGAAACTCCTACCCTGTGAGGCCCAGGGGTCCCCTTACCTCCCCTTGTCTGCAGGATTTGATGTCTGAAGTCGTGGAGTGTGGCTTGGAGCTCCTTATCTAGATGAGCTGGAAGCCCTGTGGAGAGCGCCCCACACAGAAGGAGGGGCAGACCAGTGAAGACCCCACTTGCTGCCACGCAGGCATTTTGCCATCTGCAGTCCTGGAATTCTGCCCTTTCATTGCTGCGAGGCATCGCCCAGGCCCCAGGCTCAGAGGGTCCACAAGACTCCAGTGTGTCTCCACACCTCTGGTCCCCTATTCTTTAGCGAAGCCTTGCCCCTGCTGAGACCCCACCCCTTGTCCTCTTTCCTGCTCTGTCCCTCGAGTGGCTCTGTCTGCCCGCCTCTGTGGGGCAAGTCCTCTCCCGCACCCTCCACCAAGCGCAAGCATGATGCTCTCTGCACTGCCCTGATGGCCTTGCTTACCGCTCTGAGCTTCAAATTCCCGTCTGCCTGTGGGCTCCTGATCACACCGTCTGCCTGGATGTCTGGTCCGCATTCACCCTTCAGACTGCCCCCAGCGCTGCGTCCCAGGACGTGCCTCCCCTGCCTCCCAGTGCCGTCCCTCATCCCACACCTGACTCCGTGTCTCCCCATCGGCGGTCACGAGGCATGGAGGACTTCCCACACCTGCCCTTCCCTGAATTGTGACCACACTCCCCAGACACTTTGGCTTTCTCCCTCAAGTTCACATTCTCTTACTTAGGTTGAGCCAAATGCCCTTGGGGAACCTGCAGGGTTTGTCTGATCCCCATCAGCCCTGTATAACGGACTTCAGGGTTGCTGTGCCCATGTTCCCACTGCCCACCCGCCCTACCCTGCTCACCTGGAGGGCCCCTCTCCCCAGGCTTCCCCTTTTCTCCACGCTGTCCAGGGATACCAG
>NW_016904650.1:0-599 GCF_001698545.2 Rhinopithecus bieti | reverse complement strand
TGTAATCACTCTATGACACAGTTACACATGCTTTCTGACCTCAGTATTTTCCATAATAAGTCTGCTCCTATAATTGAGGCATACTGCCCTCAAAACCTATTTGTAAACAAAATTGAACCTGACCAGAAAAAATGAACATACTTGTTTAGGAAGATTGCATTGCAGAACACGAAGAGGTGCTGCACAATGATTCCCATGGAATCATTATTGATTGGTCCCTTAAGGGGATGTTTAGCTTGAATTACACCTCTCAGTTTGCATGTCATGGCCACACTATGTTCAGCTGGTCTGAACAAAATGATCAGATGGTAGAAATGGTAAGAAGTACGGCAAGAGTTCCTATTATCTGGAAACATGGCAATAGAGTGGCACCTCAACCTCAAATGATATGGCCCGCTGTAGGGGCTAAACGTAAGGATTTGTGGAAACTATTAATAGCACTTAATGAGATCAAAATTTGGGAAAGAATAAAAGCATCTAGAAGGACACTCTACAAACTTGTCTTTGGATATTGCAAAATTAAAAGAACAAATATTTAAAGCATCCCAGGCACACCTGACCTTAATGCCAGGAACTGGAGTGCTTGAAGGAGCTGCAGA
>NW_016904649.1:0-396 GCF_001698545.2 Rhinopithecus bieti | reverse complement strand
TATAAGGTGTAGGGAAGGCATCCAATTTCAGCTTTCTGCATGTGGCTAGCCAGTTTTCCCAGCACCATTTATTAAAGAGGGAATCCTTTCCCCGTTGTTTGTTTTGTCAGATTTGTCAAAGATCAGACAGTTGTAGATGTGTAGTGGTATTTCTGAGGTCTGTGTTCTGTTCCATTGGACTACATGTCTGTTTTGGTACCAGTACCATGCTGTTTTGGTTACTGTAGCCTTGTAGTATAGTTTGAAGTCAGGTAGCGTGATGCCTCCAGCTTTGTTCTTTTGGCTTAGGATTGTCTTGGCTACGAGGGCTCTTTTTTGGTTCCATATGAAATTTAAAGTAGTTTTCTCCAATTCTGTGAAGAAAGTCAATGGTAGCTTGATGGAGATAGCATTGGA
>NW_016904648.1:0-598 GCF_001698545.2 Rhinopithecus bieti | reverse complement strand
ATAAAGGGGATATCACCACTGATCCAACACCTCTATGCAAGTAAACTACAAATCTAGAAGAAATGGATAAATTCCTGGACACATACACCCTCCCAAGACTAAACCAGGAAGAAGTTGAATCTCTGAATAGACCAATAACAGGCTCTGAAATTGAGGCCATAATTAATAGCCTACCCACAAAGAGAAGTCCAGGACCAGATAGATTCACAACCAAATCTACCAGAGGTACAAAGAGGAGCTGATACCATTCCTTCTGAAATTATTCCAATTGATAGAAAAGAGGGAATCCTCCCTAACTCATTTTAAGAGGCCAGCATCATCCTGATACCAAAGCCTGGAAGAGCCACAACAAAAAAAGAGAATTTTAGACCAATATCCCTGATGAACATCAATGTGAAAATCCTCAATAAAATATTGGCAGGGGCACACCCAAGATGGGTGCAGCTCCAGTTTCTAGCTCCCAGCATGAGCAACACAGAAGACGGGTGATTTCTGCATTTTCAACTGACGTACCGGGATCATATCACTGGAGTGTGTCGTACTGTTGGCGCTGGTCCACGGGTGCAGCCCAACCAGCAAGAGCTGAAGCAGGGTGAGG
>NW_016904647.1:0-1873 GCF_001698545.2 Rhinopithecus bieti | reverse complement strand
CTTTATGAATCTTGATGTTACTTTTATTTGATTAAAACATTCTAATGCCAGTTTCCCTTCTATAGTAATGGAGAATGAGCATGCAGATAAGTGTCTCTATATTATTCCTCGATTGATTTCTTTCAGAGGCTATGTCCATAAAATTAGTCCATCTGAGACCCATCATTGGAGCCAACAGAATCCTGCACCTAACAGGCCCCTGGTGCAGACCTGGATCCTTAGAGATATTGGCTCTTGTTCCCTCGGTTCTTGCTTTCATGAGCAGAAGTTGAGCTCTTTTGCTTTTATATATTAAGTATGGTCATTGGGCAAGTCCCTCCTCTATCTCCCTCTCTCCTTTCTCGCATCATTGTTTTCTGCCATCAGTGGCATCAGTATGGGTTTCTGGTTTTGATGTTATGAAGTGAATTTCTGGGGACAATCTCTGTTGGGTATTGTTGACAAGGATCCAGTCCCTGTTTGGTGATACATGACAGCGGATCGAGTCTGTGAGTCTCTTTCGATGGTCTGTTCATTGTCCTGAGGATAATGGTATTTCCTGATATTTGAGACTGCAGCAATGAGAAGTTGCTCGTATCTTGTCTTTCCAATGTTTGGTAACAATTTTTTGGGCCCAATAGCTGTCAATACCTGCGAGAGTGGCATCTCTATTATAAAGATGATCTTACTACTCAATGCCCCCCTCCCACCTAACTTCATTCCATAGGAGCTCTTGGCTTTAACGAATTACTATACCTAAAAGAAATCTTAGTACAGAAAGAAACCTAAGTCTGTGGCATGTAAGGAGCACTTTTCTTTGATTCGTATACTCAGGTTTCTACTAGCTAAACAACTCTAACCAGCTGAAATACATGTCCTTTAAGGATTAAATTTAAATCACACTACAGAAAGGAGAAAAGAGATTTATATGATCACAAATAAGCAATGGAGTCAGCAATATAAGCACTTCTCACAACCACACAAATCAAAATTTTTTTTGCTTAAGACAGAGGCGCACTCTGTCACCAAGTCTGGAGTGCAGTGACATGATCTTGGCTCACTGCAGCCTTGGCCTCCCAGGTTCAAGCGATTCTTGTGTATCAGCCTCCTGAGTAGCTGGGATTACAGGCATGTGACACCATGCCTGGCTAATTTTGTATTTTAGTAGAGATGTCGGCCAGGCTGGCCTTGAACTCCTGAACTCAAGTGATCTGCCCACCTTGGCCTCCCAAAGTGCTAGGATTGTAGGCGTAAGCCGCTGCGCCTGGCCACAAATCAAATGTAAAATCTCCAGAACATCAAGGAAGTTCAGCTCTTAATGAAAATGGATGAAAAGAAATGATTTACTCTTACATGCTCCGGAAAGAGAACGTCCTGCCAGACTCAAAAGGGTATCACAGAATCACTCAGGTTTTCAGCAGTGAGGGGTTCCCAAGGATCTAACGACGTGCATTTCTTCCATTTGTTTCCCTCACTGATAAGCATTGTTAATAGATCCCACTGCATCTGTTTTCACCCTAAATGATGTTACTTAATGCAATTACTTGCTTTCGAATGCCCCTAGATTGGTGGAAAGAAATTTTCTGATTTATAAATATATTTTCTTATGAAACCAATTGGCATACTCTTCCAGTGGAGTGAATAGATAAATTAAGTCTCTAAAACTTGAAAGAGATTACTGCCCCAATTATCTTAAGGACGGTAATAATTATGTATATAAAATTAAAATATGAAATTTAAGCAGGGTGTGGTGGCTCACACCTGTAATCTTAGCACTTTAGGCAGCTGAGGAGAGAAGAAGGATTGAAGCCAGGAGTTCGATACCAGCCTGGGCAACATGGTGAGACCCCTGTCTCTACAAATTTTAAAAAATGAGCTAATTTAAAAAAACTAG
>NW_016904646.1:0-1220 GCF_001698545.2 Rhinopithecus bieti | reverse complement strand
ATTTGCATAGAGGTATTTATAGTTATTCTCTGATGGTAGTTTGTATCTCCGTGGGATCAGTGGTGATATCCTCTTTATCGTTTTTTATTGTGTCTACTTGATTCTTCTCTCTTTCTTCTTTATTAATTTTGCTAGTGGTCTATCAACTTTGTTGATCTTTTCAAAAAACCAGCTCCTGGATTCATTGATTTTTTGAAGGGTTTTTTGTGTCTCTATCTCTCAGTTCTGCTCTGATCTTAGTTATTTCTTGCCTTCTGCTAGCTTTTGAATGTGTTTGCTCTTGCTTCTATAGTTCTTTTAATTGTGATGTTAGGGTAATTTTAGATCTTTCCTGCTTTCTCTTGTGGGCATTTAGTGCTATAAATTTCCCTCTACACACTGCTTTAAATGTGTCCCAGAGATTCTGGTGTGTTGTGTCTTTGTTGTCATTGGTTTCAAAGAACATCTTTATTTCTGCCTTTGTTTTGTTATGTACCCAGTAGTCTTTCAGGAGCAGATTGTCCAGTTTCCATGTAGTTGACTGGTTTAGAGTGAGTTTCTTAATCCTGAGTTCTAATTTGATTGTGCTGTGGTCTGAGAGACAGTTTGGTATAATTTCTGTTTTTTCACATTTGCTGAGAAGTGCTTTACTTACAACTGTGTGGTCAATTTTGGAATAAGGCAATGTGGTGCTAAGAGGAATGTATATTCTGTTAATTTGGGGTGGAGAGTTCTGTAGATGTCTATTACGTCCGCTTAGTGTAGAGCTGAGTTCAATTCCCGGATATCCTTGTTAACTTTCTGTCTCGTGGATCTGTCTAATGTTGACAGTGGGGTGTTAAAGTCTTCCATTATTGTTGTGTGGGAGTCTAAATCTCTTTGTAAGTCTCTAAGGACTTGCTTTATGAATCTGGGTGCTCCTGTATTGGGTGCACATATATTTACGATAGTTAGCTCTTCTTGTTGAATTGATCCCTTTACCATTATGTAATGACCTTCTTTGTCTCTTTTGATCTTTGATGGTTTAAAGTCTGTTTTATCAGAGACTAGGATTGCATACCCTGCTTTTTTTTTGTTTTCCATTTCCTTGGTAGATCTTCCTGTATCCCTGTATTTTGAGCCTATATGTGACTGCATGTGAGATGGGTCTCCTGAATATAGGACACTGATAAGTCTTGTCTCCTTATCCAATTTGCCAGTCTTTGTCTTTTGATTGGAGCATTTGGCCCAATTACATTTAA
>NW_016904645.1:0-1517 GCF_001698545.2 Rhinopithecus bieti | reverse complement strand
TGAGTTCAAGTCCTGAATATCCTTTTAGTTTTCTGTCTCACTGATCTATCTAATATTGACAGTTGGGTGTTAAAGTCTCCTCCTATTATTGTGTGGAAGTCTAAGTCTCTTTGTAGGTCTCTAAGAGCTTGCTTTATGAATCTGGGTGCTCCTGTATTGGGTGCATATATATTTAGGATAGTTAGCTCTTCTTGTTGCATTGATCCCTTTACCATTATGTAATGCCCTTCTTTGTCTTTTTTGATCTTTGTTGGTTTAAAGTCTGCTTTATTAGAGACTAGGATTACAAGTCCTGCATTTTTTTTTTTCCATTTCTTTGGTAAATATTCCTCCATCCCTTTATTTTGAGCCTATGTGTATCTTTGCACAAGAAATGGGTCTCCTGAATATAGCACACTGATGGGTCTTGGCTCTTTACCAGTTTGCCCCTCTGTGTCTTTTAATTGGGGCATTTAGCCCATTTACATTTAAGGTTAATATTGTTATGTATGAATTCGATCCTGTCATTATGATGTTAGCTGGTTATTTTGCCCATTAGTTGATGCAGTTTCTTCATAGTGTCCATGGTCTTTACATTTTGGTATGTTTTGCAGTGGCTGGTACTTGTTTTCATTTCCGTATTTAGCGCTTCCTTCCTTCTTATGAGGCAGGCCTAGTAGTGACAAAATATTTCAGCATTTGCTTGTCTGTAAAGGATTTTATTTCTCCTTTGCTTATGAAGTTTAGTTCAGCTGGATATGAAATTTTGGGTTGAAAATTCTTTTCTTTAAGAATGTTGAATGTTGGCCCCATTCTCTTCTGGCTTGTAGGTTTTCTGCAAAGACATCTGCTGCGAGTTTGATGGGCTTCTCTTTGTGGGTAACCTGACCTTTCTCTCTGGCTGTCCTTAACATTTTTTCCTTCATTTCAACCTTGGTAAGTCTGATGATTGTGTGTCTTGGAGTTGCTCTTCTCAAGGAGTATCTTTGTGGTGTTCTCTGTATTTCCTGAAGTTGATTGTTGGCCTGTCTTGCTAGGTTGGGGAAGTTCTCCTGGATAATATCTTGACGTGTGTTTTCCAACTTGGTTCCATTCTCCTTGTCACTTTTGGGTACACCAATCAAATGTAGGTTTGGTCTTTTCACATAGTCTCATATGTTTTGGAGGCATTGTTTGTTCATTTTCATTCTTTTTTCTCTAATCTTATCTTCACACTTTATTTTATGAAGTTGATCTTCAATCTCTGATGTCCTTTCTTCCCACTTGATTGATTCAGCTATTGATACTTGTGTGTGCTTCACAAAGTTCTCGTGCTGTGTTTTCAGCTTCATCAGGTCATTTATATTCTTCTCTAAATTGGTTATTCTAGTTAGCAGTTTCTGTAACCTTTTATCAAGGTTCTTAGCTTTTTTGCATTGGGTTAGAACATGCTCCTTTAGCTTGGAGGAGTTTGTTATTACCCACTTTCTGAAGCCTACTTCTGTCAATTCATCAAACTCATTCTCCATCCAGTTTTGTTCCCTTGCTGGCAAGGAGTT
>NW_016904644.1:0-231 GCF_001698545.2 Rhinopithecus bieti | reverse complement strand
GTTTATTCCCCGAAGAAGACCACCAGAGTCCAGAGTCAAAGCCAAGCGGCAAGGATCTTTAATGCAAGTTCGAACTTGGTCCCTCCGTTCTACAACATACAAGAGGGCCCCGAATGATGCATGTGCCCGCTTTTATAGCCCGATGCATACAGGATATGTAAGGTTACAGAGGTACAAAGGAATTCTTTTGGTTGCAGCATCACAACTGGTAATTGGTTAATATTTTAAGTT
>NW_016904643.1:0-1506 GCF_001698545.2 Rhinopithecus bieti | reverse complement strand
CATGGGGGTTATGTACCACATTTTCTTTATCTGATCGAGCATTGATGGGCATTTAAGTTGATTCCATGTCTTTGCTATTGTGAATACTGCTGCAGTGAACATACACATGTATGTATCTTTACGAGACAGTGATTTATATTCCTTTGGGTCTATACTCAGTAATGGGATTGCTGGGTCAAATACTATTTCTGCCTCTACGTCTCTGAGTAATTACCACACTGTCTTCTACGATGGTTGAACTAATTTACACACCCACCAACCGTGTAAAAGCATTTCTTTTCTCTGCAATCTTGCCAGCATCTGTTGTTTTAGACTTTTAATAATAGCCATTCTGACTGGCACGAGGTGGTATCTCATTGTGGTTTTGTTTGCATTTCTTTAGTGGTCAGTGATGTTGAGCTTTTTTTTTTTCTTTCATATTTTGTTGACTGCATGTATGTCTTCTTTTGAGAAGTGTCTGTTCATATCCTTTGCCCACTTTTAATGGGGCTGTGTGTTTTCTTCTTGTAAATTTGTTTAAGTTCCTCGTTGAATCTGAATATCAGACCTTTGTCAGACAGATAGATTGTACAAATTTTCTCCCATTCTGTAGCTCTTTAGCTTAATTAGATCCCATTTGTCAATTTTACACTTGTTGTAATTGCTTTTGGCATTTTCATCATGAAATCTTTGCCCATGCCCATGTCCTGAATGGTATGGCCTAGATTTTCTTCTAGGGTTTTATATTTTGGGGTTTTACATTTAAGTTTTAATCCATCTGGAGATAATTTTGGATATGGTGTAAGGAAAAGTCCAGCTTCAATTTTCTACATATGGCTAGCCAGCACTCCAGTACCATTTAATAAATAGGGAGTCCTTTTCCCATTGCTTGTTTTGTCAAGTTTGTTAAAGATCAAATCGTTGTAGGTGTGAAGTCTTATTTCTGAGTTTTCTATTCTGTTCCATTGGTCTATACATCTGTTCTTGTACTAGTACCATGCTGTTTTGGTTACTGTAGCCCTATAGTATAGTATAGTTTGAAGTTGGGTAGTGGGAGCCACCTGCTTTGTTCTTTTGCTTGGGACTGTCTTGGGTATTTGGGCTCTTTTACTGTTCTATTGTTCCATATGAATTTTAAAATATATTTTTTTTAATTCTGTGAAGAATTTCAGTAGTAGTTTAATGGGAATAGCATTGAATCTATAAATTACTTTGGGCAGTATGGGCATTTTCATGATATTGATTCTTCCCATCCATGAGCATGAGATGTTTTCCATTTTGGGGTGTCTTCTCTGATTTCTTTGAGCAGATGTTGTTGTTTTCTCTGTGTTTGATTTCTTTTAACAGGCCACTCTACCATAGTGCTTCTGCAGTTTGCTGGGGTCCATTCCAGACCCCAGTCACCTAACTTTCTCCCGTGTACCTGGAGGTATTACCAGTGAAGGCTGTGAAATAGCAAAGATGGCAGCCAGCTCCTTCCTTTGGAAGCTCCATCCCAGGGGTATACTGACCTGTAGCAAGTCTACA
>NW_016904642.1:0-598 GCF_001698545.2 Rhinopithecus bieti | reverse complement strand
CTTAACTTGACCCAGCTCATTATAACATCATTAACATGACATTAGCATTGTGGTTATAGTCCCCGCCCCAACAACTGTGGGTTTCGCTTAGGCACTCATGAGTAATAACCAAGACGGGAGTCACTCTGGCCAACCCTAGGCATGCACAGATACAACAGCCCTAAGAGGGGAACCTTACCCCTCCCATTTGATCAAAGACTTCCTGGTCTTCACAGAAGACTTCCTGGTTTTGCCACATAAAAGTTCTAGAATTCAGCCCGTATTTGGCAGCCTGCTTTCAGTACCCCTCCTAATAAATTCTACTCTACTCACTCTCTGGTTTCCTCATGCCTAATTCTTTGTGGCTATAGGACAAGAATACAGACCTAGCTGAACTAGGGACTAAGCAGACTGAAACGGTAAAGCCACTATGGAAAATAATATGGAGATTTGTCAGAAAACTATAAATAGAATTACCATTTGATCCAGCAATCTCAATAGCAGGTATAGATCCAAAGGAATAAAATCAGTATATCCAAGTGATACTTGCACTTGCATGTTTGTTGTGGCACTATTTACAAAGCAAAGATATGGAATCAACCTAAATGTTCATCAGCGG
>NW_016904641.1:0-662 GCF_001698545.2 Rhinopithecus bieti | reverse complement strand
TGTTCATTTATAGGCTCTCTGCAAGAAGAAAATATGGCTCTTTTGCTCAACCCTGCAGGCAGTCAGACCTTATGTTTATCTTCCCTTGTTCCACAAAATCACTGTTATTCTGTTCTTTTGAAGGTGCACTGATTTCATATTGTTCAAACATATATGTTTTACAATCAATTTGTACAGTTAACACAATTATCACAGTGGTCCTGAGGTGACGTACATCCTCAGCTTACGAAGATAACAGGATTAAGAGATTAAAGTAAAGACAGGCATAAGAAATTATAAAAGTATTATTTGGGAACTGATAAATGTCCATATTAAGATGAAATCTTCACAATTTATGTTCCTCTGCCACAGCTGCAGCCAGTCTCTCCATTGGGGTCCCTGACTTCCCGTAACAACTGACGTCCAAAGTGATTTCTAATGTTTGATGGTTAGCGACTTAATTCCTGAGTTCTGTTTTCAGTGGTCTTGTTTTAAGCACAACTTTCCAATATTATACCTTTTTTTTTTTTTTTTTTTTTTTTTTTTTTTTAATTGAGACGGAGTCTCACTCTGTCGCCCAGGCTGGAATGCCATGGCCTGATCTCGGCTCACTGCAAGCTCTGCCTCCCAGGTTCACTTCATTCTCCTACCTCAGCCTCCTGAATAGCTGGGACTACAGATGC
>NW_016904640.1:0-1247 GCF_001698545.2 Rhinopithecus bieti | reverse complement strand
ATAAACTAGAAAATCTAGAAGAAGTGGATACATTCCTGGACACATACACCCTCTAAACCAGGAAGAAGTTGAATCTCTGAATAGACCAATAATAGGTTCTGAAATTGAGGCAATAATTAACAGCCTACCAACCAAAAAAAGTTCAGGACCAGATGGATTTGCAGATGAATTCTACCAGAGATACAAAGAGGAGCTGGTACCATTCCTTCTGAAACTATTCCAATCAATAAAAAAGAGGGAATCCTCCCTAACTCATTTTTTGAGGCCAGCATCATCCTGATACCAAAGCCTGGCAGAGATACAACAACAAAAAAAGAGAATTTTAGGCCAATATCTCTGATGAACATCAGTGTGAAAATCCTCAATAAAATATTGGCAAACTGAATCCAGCAGCACATCAAAAGCTGATTCCCCATGATCAAGTTGTCTTCATCCCTGGGATACAAGGCTGGTTCAACATGCACAAATCAATAAACGTAATCCATCACATAAGCAGAACCAGTGACAAAACCACATGATTGTCTCAATAGAAGCAGAAAAGACCTTTGACAAAATCCAACAGCCTATCATGTTAAAACTCTCAATAAACTAGGTATTGATGGAACATATCTCAAAATAATAATAAGTATTTATTACAAACCCATGACCAATATCATACTGAATGGGCAAAACTGGAAGCATTGTCATTGAAAACCTGCACAAGACAAGGATGCCCTCTCTGACGACTCCTATTCAACATAGTATTGTAAGTTCTGGCCAGGGCAATCAGGCAAGATAAAGAAACAAAGGGTATTCAATTAGGAAGAGAGGAAGTCAAATTGTCTCTGTTTGCAGATGACATGATTGTATATTTAGAAAACCCCATCATCTCAGCCCAAAATCTCCTTAAGCTGATAAGTAACTTCAGCAGCCGCTGGATACAAAAGCAATGTGCAAAATCACAAGCATTTCTATGCACCAATAACAGACAAACAGAGAGCCAAATCATGAGTGAGCTCCCATTCACAATTACTACAAAGAGAATAAAATACCTAGAAATCCAACTTTCAAGGGATATGAAGGACCTCCTCAAGGAGAACTACAAACACTGCTCAATGAAATAAAAGAGGACACAAACAAATGGAAGAACATTCCATGCTCATGGATAGGAAAACGAATATCATGAAAATGGCCATACTGCCCAAGGTAATTTATAGATTCAATGCTATTCCCATCAATCTATCACTGACTCTTCACAGAATTGAAAA
>NW_016904639.1:0-232 GCF_001698545.2 Rhinopithecus bieti | reverse complement strand
ATTGTGGACCAGGAACTTCCGGAATCCACTGGGCAGCAGGTGCTTTGTTTTTTTTGTTGCTCCCATAACCAATGTTGGGCATCAAGATCTGGCCCTTGAATCTTCTACGAACCCTGTTGTCAATGCCTCTGGGTTTCCGCCAGTTACGCTTAATTTTGACATATCGGTCTGACTGGTGCCGGATAAACTTCTTGGTTCTATTTTGACGATCTTGGGCTTCACAAGGGGTCTG
>NW_016904638.1:0-233 GCF_001698545.2 Rhinopithecus bieti | reverse complement strand
CCTGTAATCCCAGCACTTTGGGAGGCCGAGGCGGGTGGATCACAAGGTCAGGAGATCGAGACCACGGTGAAACCCCGTCTCTACTAAAAAAAAATACAAAAAATTAGCCTGGCGCGGTGGCGGGCGCCTGTAGTCCCAGCTACTAGGGAGGCTGAGGCAGGAGAATGGCGTGCACCCAGGAGGCGGAGCTTGCAGTGAGCTGAGATCCCGCCACTGCACTCCAGCCTGGTGGA
>NW_016904637.1:0-696 GCF_001698545.2 Rhinopithecus bieti | reverse complement strand
GAGAGATGTCCAGCAGGCACCTTTTGAAGGAAGACCATCTGTACCTTTATGATACGGGAGATGCCTGGAAGGCAGCAGGAGCTTCTCGGGACTGCTTTGCTTTTGTTGTTGCCAGTGTTGCCTAGGACAGTTCTTCACCTTGGTGATAACAACTGGTTCTGGTTTCCATTTTTTCCATACTTGTGAGCCGACCTCATAGTGTTCCCTTGGAGACACCAGCACCAGCCAGCTGTCCCCTCTCCTCAGAGATCTGAGTTTCAGCTTCGTGAGTCCCTTCTCTGAGTTCAGAGACACCAGCAGTGAGAAAAAACCCCAGCCTGGCTTCAGCTCAGCAGGGTCTCTCTTCTAAGCTTCTAGATCCAGATCACCCTGACTCTTCCCTTAGTTCCCCTAGCCCTAGGAATGGTGGCTGCTTCTTGCAATTACATGTTTTCACACTTTACCTGGACAGTCTTCCAATACCTGTTTAACCAGTTTCTTAAGTTAAATTCTTTCTGAAAACATAACTGGTGTGGCTTTTGTTTGGAGACAGGGTCTTGCTCTTGTTGCCCAGGTTGGAGTGAAGTGGCACGATCTCGGCTCTCTGCAACCTCTGCCTTCTGGACTCAAGCAGTCCTTCCACTTCTGCCTCCCGTGTAGCTGGGACTACAGGTTGCACCATCATGCCAGATTAATTTTGTATTTTTTGTAGAAACA
>NW_016904636.1:0-232 GCF_001698545.2 Rhinopithecus bieti | reverse complement strand
AGGCGGCTCTCGTGGAGGCAGCTAGCGCGAGGCTGGGGAGCGCTGAGCCGCGCGTCGTGCCTTGCGCTGCCCAGACTAGCGAACAATACAGTCAGGATGGCTAAAGGTGACCCGAAGAAACCAAAGGGCAAGATGTCTGCTTATGCCTTCTTTGTGCAGACGTGCAGAGAAGAACATAAGAAGAAAACCCGGAGGTCCCTGTGAACTTTGCAGAATTTTCCAAGAAGTGCTT
>NW_016904635.1:0-697 GCF_001698545.2 Rhinopithecus bieti | reverse complement strand
ATTACATAATTGTAAAAGGATCAATGCAACGAGAAGAACTAACTATCCTAAATACACATGCACCCAATACAGGAGCACTCAGATTCATAAAGCGAGTTCTTAGAGACCTAAAAGAGACTTAGACTCCCACACAATAATAGTGGGAGACTTTAATTCCCCACTGTCAATATTAGATAGATCGATGAGACAGAAAATTAACAAGGATATTCAGGACTTGAACTTAGCTCTGGACCAAGTGGACCTAATAGACATCTACAGAACTCTCCACCCCAAATAAACAGAATATACATTCTTCTCAGCACCACATCACACTTATTCTAAAATTGACCACATAATTGGAAGTAAAACACTCCTCAGCAAATGCAAAAGAATGGAAATCGTAACAAACAGTCTCTCAGACCACAGTGCAATCAAATTAGAACCTAGGATCAAGAAACTAACTCAAAACTTCAAAACTACATAAAACTGAACAACCTGCTCCTGAATGAATACTGGGTAAATAATGAAATGAAGGCAGAAATAAATAAGTTCCCTGAAACCAATGAAAGCAAAGACACAACTTACCAGAATCTCTGGGACACAACTAAAGCAGTGTTTAGAGAGAAATTTATAGCACTAAATGTCCACAGGAAAGAGTGGGAAAGATCAAAAATTAATACCCTAACACCACAATTAAAAGAACTAGAGAAGCAAGAGC
>NW_016904634.1:0-396 GCF_001698545.2 Rhinopithecus bieti | reverse complement strand
AAAGCTCCTCATCACTGGTCATTAGAGAAATGCATATCAAAACCATAACAAGATACCATCTCATGCCAGTTAGAATAGCAATCATTAAAAGTCACAAAACTATAGATGCTGAAGAGGATGTAGAGAAATAGGAATGCTTTTACACTGTTGGTGGGAGCATAAATTAGTTCAACCATGTGGAAGACAGTGTGGCGATTCCTCAAGGATCTAGAACCAGTAATACCATTTGATCCAGCAATCCCATTACTAGGTATATACCCAAAGGATTATAAATCATTCTACTATAAAGACACATGCACACATATGTTTATTGCAGCACTGTTCACAATAGCAAAGACTTGGAACCAACTCAAATGCCCATCAATGATAGACTGGATAAAGAAAATGTGGCACATA
>NW_016904633.1:0-1283 GCF_001698545.2 Rhinopithecus bieti | reverse complement strand
TTTTTCCTTTCTCGATATAATAACTAAAAGCACAGAAATTGAGATTAGATTCTTGTCACAAGCTAGTGGCTGTCTTAGCCCCTTTCTGCCAGTGTAACAAAGTACAACAGGATGGGTAATTTTAAACAACAGAAATTTGTTTCTTACAGTTCTGGAGGCTGGGAAGTCCAATGTCCAACCACTGACAGGTTCAGTGTCTGGTGAGGGCCCTGTCTCTCTGCTTCCCAGATGGCATTTTGTTCATGTGTCCTCCAGAGGGGACAAACATTGTATCTTCATGTGGTGGAAGAGACAGAAAAGGCAAAAGGCCAAATGCTCTATGAAGTCTTTAACATGAAGGACTTAACTCATTCAAGGGAGAGAAGTTCTAATGACCCAATCATCTCTTAAAGTTCCTTTTGAAAGTACTGCATTGGAGATTAAGTATAAATACATGAAATTTTGGGGACACATTCAGACTACAGCAGTGAATTTGTTAACTTTAGCAAATGACTTAAAATACTTGTGGTTCAATTTTGCATCAACAAAATGGGCTTATTAACATATATTAAAACAGTGTTATAAAGATTAAGTGAGCCATTATATGGAAGATAATTAACAAAGTACCTAAAATATATTGTGTAATAACATAATTTACTAATATCATTGTTATTATTATAAAATATCACCTGATCTTAGCCAAAAGGCCAAGAAGTGATAGACAATCATTAAAAAATCAGGAAACAACAGGTGCCGGAGAGGATGTGGAGAAATAGGAACACTTTTACGCTGTTGGTGGGACTGTAAACTAGTTCAACCATTGTGGAAGACAGTGTGGCGATTCCTCAAGGATCTAGAACTAGAAATACCATTTCACCCAGCCATCCCGTTACTGGGGCTATACCCAAAGGATTATAAGTCATGCTGCTATAAAGACACATGTACACGTATGTTTATTGTGGCACTATTCACAATAGCAAAGACTTGGAATCAACCTAAATGTTCATCAGTGACAGACTGGATTAAGAAAATGTGGCACATATACACCATGGAATACTATGCAGCCATAAAAAAGGATGAGTTCATGTCCTTTGTAGGGACATGGATGCAGCTGGAAACCATCATTCTCATCAAACTATCGCAAGAACAGAAAACCAAATACCGCATGTTCTCACTCATAGGTGGGAACTGAACAATGAGATCACTTGGACACAGGAAGGGGAGCATCACATGCCGGGTCCTATTGTGGGGAAGGGGTAGAGGGGAGGGATAGCATTAGGAGATATACTGAATGTAAATGATGA
>NW_016904632.1:0-599 GCF_001698545.2 Rhinopithecus bieti | reverse complement strand
AGAACATTCTAAAATCAGAGCACCTCTTCTCCTCCAATGGAATGCAGCTACTCGCCAGCAACGTAACAAAGCTGGATGGAGAACAACTTTGACAAGGTGACAGAAGTAGGCTTCAGATGATCGGTAATAAACTTCTCCAAGCTAAAGGAGGATGTTCAAACCCATTGCAAAGAAGCTAAAACCTTGAAAAAAGGTTAGATGAATGGCTAACTAGAATAAACAGTGTAAAGAAGACCTTAAATGACCTGATGGAGTTGAAAACCATGGCACAAGAACTACGTGACACATGCATAAGCTTCAGTAGCTGATTCGATCAGGTGGAAGGGTATCAGAGACTGAAGATCAAATGAATGAAATGAAGCAAGAAGTTTGAGTAAAAGAAATGAACAAAGCCTCCAAGAAATATGGGACTATGTGAAAAGACCAAATCTATGTCTGATTGGTGTACCTGAAAGTGATGGGAAGAATGGAACCAAGTTGGAAGACACTCTGCAGGGTATTATCCAGGAGAACTTCCCCAACCTAGAGAGGCAAGCCAACATTCAAATACAGAGAATGCCACAAAGATACTCCTCGAGAAGAGCAACTCCAAGACACAT
>NW_016904631.1:0-666 GCF_001698545.2 Rhinopithecus bieti | reverse complement strand
AATTAAGGTGTGCCAGTTATTAATATTTACACACTCAGTAGTACAGCAATAATTTCATAAAGCAGAAGCTACAAAAGATACAAAGATGAATTGACACAGACACAGTAATTATAAGAGATTTTAGCACAACTCTCTCAATCTGAGACAAATCACATGAACTGAAAATGAGTAGGAATTTAGAAGACTTAAGTAACATAGTCTTCATTTCGTTATGTACCCAGTAGTCATTCAGAGCAGGTTGTTGTTCAGTTTCCATGTAGTTGAGCGGTTTTGATTGAGTTTCTTAGTCCTGAGTTCTGGTTTGATTGCACTGTGGTCTGAGAGGCAGTTTGTTATAATTTCTGTTCTTTTACATTTGATGAGGAGTGCTTTACTTCCAACTATGTGGTCAATTTTGGAATAAGTGCGATGTGGTGCTGAGAAGAATGTATATTCTATTGATTTGGGGTGGAGAGTTCTGTAGATGTCTATTAGGTCTACTTGATCCAGAGCTGGGTTCAAGTCCTGAATATCCTTGTTAATTTTCTGTCTTGTTGATTTGTCTAATATTGACAATGGGATGATAAAGTTGCCCACTATTATTGTGTGGATGTCTAAGTCTCTTTGTAGATCTCTAAGAACACTTGTTTTATGAATCTGGGTGCTCCTGTTTTGGGTGCATATATA
>NW_016904630.1:0-233 GCF_001698545.2 Rhinopithecus bieti | reverse complement strand
ACCTTTGGGCCCGAAAAATTCCTGTAACCGCCTTTTCTTATTGGAATTTAATCAAGGATCTAATAGATAAAAAGGAGGCCGATCCACAAGTAATGGCTGCGGTCGCCCAGACTGAGGAGATTTTAAAGGTCAGTTCTCAGACCGACCTCGGGAGCCCCCCGCCAGACAAAGAAGTAGATCTTATTTCTCTTGAAAGTGATGATGAGGGGTCCAAGGCTCCTTCTGTAAAAGAC
>NW_016904629.1:0-665 GCF_001698545.2 Rhinopithecus bieti | reverse complement strand
AGGTAAACAGGGATACCCAGGAATTGAACTCAGCTTTGCACCAATCAGACCTAATAGACATCTACAGAACTCTCCGCCTCAAATCAATAGAATGTACATTCTTCTCAGCACCACATCACACTTATTCTAAAATTGACCACATAATTGGAAGTAAAGCACTCCTCAGCAAATGTGAAAGAACAGAAATCACAACAAACTGTCTCTCAGACCACAGTACAATTAAATTAGGACTCAGGACTAAGAAACTCACTCAGAACCTCACAACTACGTGGAAACTAAACAATCCACTCCTGAATGACTACGGGATGAATAACGAAATTAAGGCAGAAATAAAGATGTTCTTTGAAACCAATGAGAACAAAGTCACAACATAGCAGAATCTCTGGGACACATTTAAAGCAGTGTGTAGAGGGAAATTTATAGCACTAAATGCACACAAGAGAAAGCAGGAAAGATCTAAAATTGACACCCTAACATCACAGTTAAATGAACTAGAGAAGCAACAGCAAACAATTTCAAAAGCTAGCCGAAGGCAATAAATAACTAAGATCAGAGCAGAACTGAAGGAGATAGAGGCACAAAAAACCCTTAAAAAAATCAGTGAATCCAGGTGCTGGTTTTTTGAAAAGATCAACAGAACTGATAGACCGCTAGCAAGACTAATA
>NW_016904628.1:0-1252 GCF_001698545.2 Rhinopithecus bieti | reverse complement strand
AAAAGTCAGCAGAAACTTCTGCAGACTTAAATGTTCCTGTCTGACAGCCCTGAAGAGAGCAGTGGTTCTCCCAGCACGGAGTTTGAGCTCTGAGAACGGAGAGACTGCCTCCTCAAGTGGGTTGCTGACCCCATTTAGCCTAACTGGGAGACACCTCCCAGTAGGGGCCGACTGACACCTCATACAGCTGGGTGCCCCTCTGAGATGAAGCTTCCAGAGGAAGGATCAGGCAGCAATATCTGCTGTTCTGCAGCCTCCTCTGGTGATACCCAGGCAAACAGAGTCTGGAACGGACCTCCAGCAAACTCCAACAGACCTGCGGCTGAGGGACCTGACTGTTAGAAGGAAAACAAACAAACAGAAAGGAATAGCATCAACATCAACATAAAGGACATCCACACCAAAACCCCATCTGTAGGTCACCATCATCAAAGACTAAAGGTAGATAGAACCACAAAGATGGAGAGAAACCAAAGCAGAAAAGCTGAAAATTCTAAAAGCCAGAGCGCCTCTTCTCCAAAGGATTGCTGCTCCTCACCAGCAATGGAACAAAGCTGGATGAAGAATGACTTTGACGAGTTGACAGAAGTAGGATTCAGAAGGTCAGTATTAACAAACTTCTCTGAGCTAAAGAAAGATGCTCAAATCCATCACAAGGAAGCTAAAACCTCGAAAAAAGATTAGACAAATGGCTAACTAGAGTAAAGAGTATAGAGAAGACCTTAAATGACCTGATGGAGCTGAAAACCATGGCACGAGAACTACATGACACATGCACAAGCTTCAGTAGCTGATTCAATCAAGTGGAAGAAAGGGTATCTGTGATTGAAGATCAAATTAATGAAATGAAGTGAGAGAGAAGTTTAGAGAAAAAAGAGTAAAAGAAATGAACCAAGCCTCCAAGAAATACAGGACTATGTGAAAAGACCAAATCTACATCTAATTGGTGTACCTGAAAGTGATGAGGAGAATGGAACCAAGTTGGAAAACACTCTTCAGGATATTATCCAGGAGAACTTCCCCAACCTAGCAAGGCAGGCCAACATTCAAATTCAGGAAATACAGAGAACACCACAAAGATACTCCTCGAGAAGAGCAACCCCAATTGTCAGATTCACCAAGGTTGAAATGAAGGAAAAAATGTTAAGGGCAGCCAGAGAGAAAGGTCAGGTTACTCACAAAGGGAAGCGTATTAGACTAACAGTGGATCTCTCAGCAGAAATTCTAGAAGCCAGAAGAGAGTGGGGGCCAA
>NW_016904627.1:0-1250 GCF_001698545.2 Rhinopithecus bieti | reverse complement strand
AAGAGACAATGTAACCCCTTAGAGCTAGTAATAACCAATCCCCTAGATCCTCACTGGAAAAAAGGGGAGCGTGTGACCTTAGGAATCAATGGGGCCGGACTGGATCCTCGAGTAAATATCTTGGTTCAAGGAGAAGTTTACAAACGCTCTCCTGAGCCAGTGTTTCAAACTTTCTATGATGAACTAAATGTACCAGTACCAGAAATTCCAGGAAAACAAGAAATTTGTTTTTTCAATTAGCCAAGCATGGAGCCCAGTCTCTCAATGTCACTTCATGTTATGTATGTGGAGGAACTGTAATGGGAGATCAATGGCCATGAGAAGCCTAAGAATTAGTACCTACAGACCCAGTTCCTGATGAATTTTCAGCTCAAGAGAATCACCCTGATAATTTCTGGGTCCTAAAAGCCTCAATTATTGGACAATATTGCATAGCTAGAGAAGGAAAATAATTCACTCACCCCGTAGGATGACTTAGTTGTCTGGGACAGAAACTGTATAATGGTACCACAGAAACAGTCACTTGGTGGAGTTCAAATCAAACAGAGAGGAATCCATTTAGCAAATTCCCAAAGTTGCAAACCATGTGGACCCACCCGGACTCCCACCAGGACTGGACAGCCCCACTGGATTATATTGGATATGTGGGCATAGAGCTTATGCTACATTACCTGACCAGTGGGCAGGTAGTTGTGTTATTGGCACTGTTAAACTATCTTTCTTCCTACTGCCTATAAAACAGACAAACTCCTGGGTTTCCCTGTCTATGCTTCCCTCAAAAGAGAAGCATAGTTATAGGAAATTGGAAAGATGATGAATGGCCCCTGAGAGAATCGTACAAAATTATGGGCCTGCTACTTGGGCACAAAACAGCTCATGGGGATACCAGACCCCATTTACGTGATCAACCAAATCATACGGTTACAAGCTGTCTTAAAAGTAATCACTAATAAAACTGGCAGAGCCTTTACTATTCTGGCCCAGCAAGAAACTCAGATGAGAAATGCTATCTATCAAAATAGATAGGCTCTCAACTACTTGCTAGCAGCTGAAGGAGGGGTCTGTGGAAAATTTAACCTTACTAATTGCTGTCTACACATAGATGATCAAGGGAAAGTAGTTGAAGACATAGTTAGAGATATGACAAAACTGGCACATGTGCCCATGGAAGTGTGGCATGGATTTGATCCTGGGACCATGTTTGGAAAATGGTTCCCAGCACTAGAAGGATTTAAAACTCTTATAATAGG
>NW_016904626.1:0-1082 GCF_001698545.2 Rhinopithecus bieti | reverse complement strand
TCTTGCCCCCATCCCCCAAAAGGCCCCAGTGTGTGATGTTCCCCTCCCTGTGCCCATGTGTTTTCATTGTTCCACTCCCACTCATGAATGAATGAAACATGCGGTGTTTAGTTTTCTGTTCCTGTGTTAGTTTGCTGATAATTATGGTTTTCAGCTTTATCCACGTCTCTGCAAAGGACATGAACTCATTCTTCTTTATGGCTGCACAGTATTCCATGGTGTATATGTGCCACATTTTCTTTATCCAGTCTAACATTGATGGGCATTTGGGTTGGTTCCAAGTCTTTGCTATTGTGAATAGTGCTGCAGTAAACATACGTGTGTATGTGTCTTTATAGTAGAATGATTTATAATCCTTTGGGTATATACCCAGTAATGGGATTACTGGGTCAAATGGTATTTCTAGTTCTAGAACTTTGAGGAATTGCCACACTGTCTTCCATACCGGTTGAACTAGTTTACAGTCCCACCAACAGTGTAAAAGTGTTGCTATTTCTCCACATCCTCTCCAACATCTGTTGTTTCCTGACTTTTAATGGTCATCATTCTAACTGGCAGTTGAGATGGTATCTCAATTGTGGTTTTGATTTGCATTTCTCTAATGACCAGTGATGATGAGCTTTTTTTTCATATGTTTGTTGGCAACATAAATGTCTTCTTTTGAAAAGTGTCTGTTCATATCTTTTGCCCACTTTCTGATGGGGTTGTTTTCTTTTCTTTTTTTTTCTTGTAAATTTGTTTAAGTTCCTTGTAGATTCTGGTTATTAGACCTTTGTCAGATGGGTAGATTGCAAAATTTTCTCCCATTCTGTAGTTTGCCTGTTCAGTCTGAAGATAGTTTCCTTTGCCGTGCAGAAGCTCTTTAGTTTAATTAGATCCTATTTGTCAATTTTGGCTTTTGTTGCCATTGCTTTTGGTGTTTTAGTCATGAAGTCTTTGTCCATGCCTATGTCCTGAATAGTATTGCCTAGGTTTTCTTCCAGGGTTTTATGGTTTTAGGTCTTATGTTCAAATCTTTAATTCATCTTGAGTTAATTTTGTATAAAGTGTAAGGAACAGGTCCAGTTTCAGTTTTCTGCATA
>NW_016904625.1:0-663 GCF_001698545.2 Rhinopithecus bieti | reverse complement strand
AACATACATGTGCATGTGTCTTTACAGTAGCATGATTTATAATCCTTTAGGTATATACCCAGTAATGGGATCGCTGGGTCAAATGGCAAATTCTAGTTCTAGATCCTTGAGGAATCATCACACTGTCTTCCACAATGGTTGAACTAATTTACACTCCCACCAACAGTGTAAAAGCATTCCTGTTTCTCCACATCCTCTCCAGCATCTGTTGTTTCCTGATTTTTTAATGATCACCATTTTAACTGGCATGAGATGGTATCTCACGGTGGTTTTGATTTGCGTTTCTCTGATGACGATGATTTGCGTTTCTTTGATTTGCGTTTCTCACCAGTGATGGTGAGCATTTTTTCCCGTGTCTGTTGGCTGCAAAGATGTCTTCTTTTGAGAAGTGTCTGTTTATATCCTTTGCCCACTTTTGATGAGGTTGTTTGTTTTTTCTTGTAAATTTGTTTGACTTCTTTGTAGATTCTCTATATTAGTCCTTTGTCAGATGGGTAGATTCAAAATTTTCTCCCATTCTGTAGGTTGCCTGTTCACTCTGTTGGTAGTTTCTTTTGACATGTAGAAGCTCTTTAGTTTAATTGGATTCCATTTGTGTATTTTGGCTTTTGTTTTCATAGATTTTGGTATTTTAGTTATGAAGTCTTTGCCCATGCCTATGTC
>NW_016904624.1:0-662 GCF_001698545.2 Rhinopithecus bieti | reverse complement strand
CAGTATTGTCTTGTGCCGGTTTTCAAAGGGAATGAATTCTTCCAGTTTTGCCCATTCAGTATGATATTGGCTGTGGGCTTATCATAAATAGCTCTTACTATTTTGAGATATGTTCCTTCAATACCTAGTTTATTGAAAGTTTCTAGCGTGAAGGGCTGTTGAATTTTGTCAAAGGTCTTTTCTGCATCTATTGAGATAATCATGTGGTTTCGTCATTGGTTCTGTTTATATGATGGATTACGTTTATTGATTTGCATATGTTGAACCAGCCCTGCATCCCAGGGATGAAGCCAACTTGATCCTGATGAATAAGCTTTTGATGTGCTGCTGGATTCGGTTTGCCAGTATTTTATTGAGGATTTTCACATCGATGTTCATCAGGGATATTGGCCTAAAATTCTCTTTTTTTGTTGTGTCTCTTCCAGGCTTTGGTATCAGGATGATGCTGGCCTCATAAAATGAGTTAGGGAGGATTCCCTCTTTTCTATTGATTGGAATAGTTTCAGAAGGAATGGTACCAGCCTCTCTGTGTACTGTGAATCTGTCTGGTCCTGGACTTTTTTTGGTTGGTATGCTATTAATTATTGCCTCAATTTCAGAGCCTTATTTTGGTCTATTCAGAGATTCAACTTCTTCCTGGTTTTGTCTTGGGAGGGTGTCTG
>NW_016904623.1:0-1083 GCF_001698545.2 Rhinopithecus bieti | reverse complement strand
TTGTGCAGTGTTGAGTGAGTTTCTTAATCCTGAGTTCTAATTTGATTGTACTGTGGTCTTAGAGACAATTTTTTTGTGATTTCTGTTATTTTACATTTGTTGAGGAGTGTTTTACTTCTAATTATGTGGTCAATTTTAGAATAGGTGTGATGTGGTGCTGAGAAGAATGTATATTCTGTTGATTTGGGGTGGAGAGTTCTGTAGATGTCTATTAGTTCTGCTTGGTGCAGAGCTGAGTTCAAGTCCTGGATATCTTTGTTAACCTTCTGTCTCGTTGATCTGTCTAATATTGACAGTGGGGTGTTAAAGTCTCCCACTATTATTGTGTTGGAGTCTATGTCTCTTTGTAGGTCTCTAAGGACTTGCTTTATGAATATGGATGCTCCCGTATTGGGTGCATATATATTTAGGATAGTTAGCTCTTCTTGTTGAATTGAACCCTTTACCATTATGTAATGGCCTTCTTTGTCTTTTTTGATCTTTGTTGGTCTAAAATCTGTTTTATCAGAGACTAGGATTGCAACTCCTGCTTCTTTTACCTTCCATTTGCTTGATAAATCTTCCCCAATCCCTTTATTTTGAGCCTATGTGTGTCTTTTCACATGAGATGGATCTCTTGAATACAGCACACTGATGGGTCTTGACTCTTTATCCAATTTGCCAGTCTGTGTCTTTTAATTGGGGCATTTAGCCTGTTTACATTTAAGATTAATATTGTTATGTGTGAATCTGATCCTGTCATTATGATGCTAGTTGGTTATTTTGCCCATTAGTTGATGCAGTTTCTTCATAGTGTTGGTGGTCTTTACATTTTGGTATGTTTTGCAGTGGCTGTTACTGGTTTTCCCTTTCCATATTTAGTGCTTCCTCCATGAGCTCTTTTAAGGCAGGCTTAGTGATGACAAAATCCCTCAGCATTTGCTTGTCTGTAAAGGAGTTTATTTCTCCTTCACTTACGAAACTTCGTTTGGCTGGATATGAAATTCTGGGTTAAACATTCTTTTCTTAAAGAATGTTGAATATTGGCCCCACTCTCTTCTGAACGTAGGGTTTCTGCAGAGAGATTCACTGTTAGTCTGATGT
>NW_016904622.1:0-664 GCF_001698545.2 Rhinopithecus bieti | reverse complement strand
GTCATTCAGGAGCATGTTGTTCAGTTTCCATGTAGTTGTGCATATTTGAGTGAGTTTCTTAATCTTGAGTTCTAATTTAATTGCGCTGTGGTCTGAGAGACAGTTTGTTGTGATTTATGTTCTTTTACATTTGCTAAGGAGTGCTTTACTTCCAATTATGTGGTCAATTTTGGAATAAGTGCAATGTGTTGCTGAGAAGAATGTATATTCTGTTGATTTGGGGTGGAGAGTTCTGTAGATATCTATTAGGTCTGCTTAGTCCAGAACTGAGTTCAAGTCCTGGACATCCTTGCTGATTTTCTGTCTCGTTGGTCTGTCTAATGTTGACAGTGGGGTGTTAAAGTCTCCCATTGTTATTGTGTGGGAGTCGAAGTCTCCTTGTTGGTCTCTAAGGACTTGCTTTATGAATCTGGGTGCTTTTGTATTGGGTGCATATATATTTAAGATAGTTAGCTCTTTTGTTGAATTGATCCCTTTACCATTATGTAATGGTCTTCTTTCTTTCTTTTGATCAATGTTGGTTTAGAGTTTGTTTTATCAGAGACTAGGATTGGAACCCCTGCTTTTTTTTTTCTTTCCATTTGCTTGGTAGATCTCCTCCATCCCCTTATTTTGAGCCTATGTGTATCTCTGCATGTGAGGTGGGTCTCCTAAATATAGCACA
>NW_016904621.1:0-530 GCF_001698545.2 Rhinopithecus bieti | reverse complement strand
CTCCTGATTGGCCATGTGGCTGTCTCTATGTGTGGGAGTTTGCAGAGTATGGATGGGGACCCACCAGAGGAAGCACATGGCCCTGCAGCACCAGGCTGTGATTTCTGTTGCACACTTGGAGAGGGTGCCTGGATGCGTGCCCTTCATGCCCAGTGGCAGGCTATGCAACTACCAGGTTTGCAGCAGGGTGTGACATCTGAGCCAGCCTCCTTGGTTGGCCGTGACCTGGCTGGTGGCCTGGGTCTGTGCCCAACAGTCCCAGTACAGCCCTGGGGTCATGCAGGGGAGCTGTTTTGGACAGTGGAGGTGCTCTCAGGGCCTGCAGTATGATGCAGCCTGGGTGTTTTGCTGAAACCCAGTGACCTACCTGCCCTGTCCTCTCTGGGTTCGGTGGAAGGGAGGGCCAACAGTGCACTGCGTCCTTAACGAGTCAGTATTTCACATTGAACTCACCACATGTGTCCATGGAGGACGAGCAAGGGTGAGCTGGCACCCCAACCCCTTCCCAACATGGAGGTCAGTTTTGACAC
>NW_016904620.1:0-297 GCF_001698545.2 Rhinopithecus bieti | reverse complement strand
CCGGGCGCGGTGGCTCAAGCCTGTAATCCCAGCACTTTGGGAGGCCGAGGCAGGCGGATCACAAGGTCAGGAGATCGAGACCATCCTGGCTAACACGGTGAAACCCCGTCTCTACTAAAAAAATACAAAAAACTAGCCGGACGAGGTGGCGGGCGCCTGTAGTCCCAGCTACTCGGGAGGCTGAGGCAGGAGAATGGCGTGAACCCAGGAGGCGGAGCTTGCAGTGAGCTGAGATCTGGCCAGTGCACTCCAGCTTGGGTGACAGAGCGAGACTCCATCTCAAAACAAAACAAAAAA
>NW_016904619.1:0-1082 GCF_001698545.2 Rhinopithecus bieti | reverse complement strand
TTAACTACATAAATGAATATTTTTTATTTTGAAATTTGAGAATGTCCTAAGAGGATGTCTACAGGACATGAAACTACTGGGTGCAGGAAAATTGTTTAAATGTTAGCAAATTGTGGCAGGAGGAAAACAAACAGTGGAGAAAATTGTGGTAGAGAAAGTAAAGAAGGGGCAGGAGAAAGCTGTAATTATAACCTGGGCCTTCCTTTCTTCTCATGAAGCCAGGGGCCTCATCCATATCCTATACTTGGTCTTACACTAGTACAAACCAAATGCTGCAAAATAAAAGTAATAATGACCCAGACTAATTTAAGTATTTTGTTTAAGGAGTAAATGAGAGAAACATTGTAGCTTCTTAATCGAAGAGTGCTATAATTTCAAGCTATCTTAATATAATTCACTTAACCCTAAAGCAATTGTGCAATAAGCAAATTATAAAAGGAAAACAACAAAGGTTAACTTTCGACAGGGGCCAATAGACAAGATCTGTGGAGCACAGCAATTAACCTTCACATACTGGAGTCTTGTTTAAAAGGCCATCAAAACTCAGATTATTGAAAATCACAAATGTCACCAACAAAAGGAATGTTGATTAGAGTCAAAAAAAAAACAAAAAACCTTCCCAAAGGACTGCCTTCTTTGAAGGAATTTCAGAATGTTGCTAGCACAGGTTGACTAAATCTCATTGATGGCTCCATTAGAGAATAAGAATGCCCCAGTCAGTGCTGTTTTAAAATGCACTGGAAGGGAAAAAAACGAAATAACAATCTACTGTTCCCTAACATATATGGCTTAGCACCCAGAGAAAGCCTCTGCCCCGAAACAGACTTTCTACATAGGGTTAAGCTTCATTAAATGAGGTGTAACCTTTCATTTTCAGGACATCTCATTTCTTTCAAGGTCTTTAGAGGCAGAAGTTCCACTTGGATTCTAATACACATCTCTGTGAGCTCAGTTTCCTGAAAATATACACCTACTGGGTTCTAGGTTCTCCCTTACCAGTGACTGTATTCATTATTTCACAGCCACCAGAATCGGACATACACTATTAACGTGATGAAAATACAGCTACTGCTGCAAGTTTG
>NW_016904618.1:0-1174 GCF_001698545.2 Rhinopithecus bieti | reverse complement strand
GATTGCTGGGTCAAATGGTATTTCTGGTTCTAGATCCTTGAGGAGTCACCACATTGTTTTACACAATGGTTGAACTAATTTACACTCCCACCCAAAAGTGTAAATTAGTGTAAAAGCATTCCTATTTCTCCACATCCTCTCCAGCATCTGTTGTTTCCTGACTTTTAATGATTGCCATTCTAACTGGTGTGAGATGGTATTTCACTGTGGTTTTGATTTGCATTTCTCTAATGACCAGTGATGATGAGCTTTTTTTCATTTGTTTGTTGGCTATGTAAATGTCTTCTTTTGAGAAGTGTCTGTTCATATCATTTGACCACTTTTTTATGGGATTGTTTTTTCCTGTAAAGTTGTTTAAGTTCCCTGTAGATTCTAGATTCTAGATACTAGTTCTTTGTCAGATGGATAGATTGCAAAATTTTCTCCCATTCTGTAGGTTGTCTGTGCCTGTTCACTCTGATGATAGTTTCTTTTGCTGTGCAGAAGCTCTTTAGTTTAGTTAGATCCCATTTGTCAATTTTGGCTTTTGTTGCCATTGCTTTTGGTGTTTTAATCATGAAGTCTTTGCCCATGCCTATGTCCTGAATGGTATTGCCTAGGTTTTCTTCTTTAATTTTATGGTTTTAGGTTTTACATTTAATTTTTTAACCAATTTTGAGTTAATTTTGATTAAGGTGTAATGAAGGGGTCTAGTTTCAATTTTCTGCATATGGCTAGCCAGTTTTCCCAACACCGTTTATTAAATAGGGAATCCTTTCCCCATTGCTGTTTTGTCAGGTTTATCAAAGATTAGATAGTTGAAGATGTGTGGTATTATTTCTGAGGGCTCTGTTCTGTTCCAATGGTCTATATCTCTGTTTTGGTACCAGTACCATGCTGTTTTAGTTACTGTAGCCTTGTAGTATTGTTTGAAGTCAGGTAGCATGATGCCTCCAGCTTTGTTCTTTTGCTTAGGATTGTCTTCGCTATACGGGTTTTTTTTTTTTTTTTGGTTCCATATGAAATTTAAAGTAGTGTTTTCTAATTCTGTGAAAGAAGTCAGTGGTAGCTTGATGTGGATAGCATTGAATCTATAAATTACTTGGGGCACTATGGCCATTTTCACGATACTGATTCTTCCTATCCATAAGCATGGAATGTTTTCCATTTGTGTCCTCTCTCATTTCCTTGAGCA
>NW_016904617.1:0-260 GCF_001698545.2 Rhinopithecus bieti | reverse complement strand
CATTATGAAGTATGATAACACTGTTTTCTTGGAATCTACAATAGGATATTTGGCTGTGTATTGAAGCCTACAATGTCAAAGGAAATATCCTCAGATAAAACCAAAAGAAGCTTTCTGAGAAACTCTTTCATGATATGTGAATTCATCTCACAGAGTTACGCTTTTCATTTCATTGAGCAGTTTCCTAACACTGTTTTCTTGGAATCTACAGTGGGATATTTTGGAATGCATTGAAGTTTATATTGGAAAAGGAAATATCC
>NW_016904616.1:0-271 GCF_001698545.2 Rhinopithecus bieti | reverse complement strand
TTTTTTTTTTTGAGACGGAGTCTCGCTCTGTTGCCCAGGCTGGAGTGCAGTGGCCAGATCTCAGCTCACTGCAAGCTCCGCCTCCCGGGTTTACGCCATTCTCCCGCCTCAGCCTCCCGAGTAGCTGGGACTACAGGCGCCCGCCACCTCGCCCGGCTAGTTTTTTGTATTTTTAGTAGAGACGGGGTTTCACCGTGTTAGCCAGGATGGTCTCGATCTCCTGACCTCGTGATCCGCCCGTCTCGGCCTCCCAAAGTGCTGGGATTACAGG
>NW_016904615.1:0-299 GCF_001698545.2 Rhinopithecus bieti | reverse complement strand
TCTCTCTCTCTCGCTCTCTCGCTCTCTCTCTCTCTCTCTCTCTCTCTCTCTCTCTCTCTCTCTCTCTCTCTCTCTCTCTCTCTCTCTCTCTCTCTCTCTCTCTCTCTCTCTCTCTCTCTCTCTCTCTCTCTCTCTCTCTCTCTCTCTCTCTCTCTCTCTCTCTCTCTCTCTCTCTCTCTCTCTCTCTCTCTCTCTCTCGCTCTCTCTCTCTCTCTCTCGCTCTCTCGCTCTCTCGCTCTCTCTCTCGCTCTCTCGCTCTCTCGCTCTCTCTCTCTCTCGCTCTCTCTCTCTCTCTCTCT
>NW_016904614.1:0-299 GCF_001698545.2 Rhinopithecus bieti | reverse complement strand
GGGCGGAGCAAGATGGCCGAATAGGAACAGCTCCAGTCTCCAACTCCCAGCGCGAGCGACACAGAAGACCGGTGATTTCTGCATTTTCAACTGAGGCAAACAGGGTCTGGAGTGGACCTCAAGCAATCTCCAACAGACCTACAGCTGAGGGTCCTGACTCTCAGAAGGAAAACTATCAAACAGGAAGGACACCTATACCAAAACCCCATCAGTACGTCACCATCATCAAAGACCAGAGACAGATAAAAGCACAAAGATGGGGAAAAGCAGGGCAGAAAAGCTGGAAATTCAAAAAATAA
>NW_016904613.1:0-1085 GCF_001698545.2 Rhinopithecus bieti | reverse complement strand
TGATTGGTGTGCCTGAAAGTGTCAGGGAGAAAGGAACCAAGTTGGAAAACACATTTCAGGGCATTATCTAGGAAAACTCACTCAATCTAGCAAGACAGGCCAACATCCAAATTTGGGAAATACAGAGACCACTACAAAGACATTCCTCAAGAAGAGCAACCCCAAGACACATAATCACCAGACTCATCAAGGATGAAATGAAGGAAAAAATGTTAACGGCAGCCAGACAGAAAGTTTGGGTTACCCACAAAGGGAAGCCCATTAGACTATCAGTGGATCTCTCTGCAGAAGCCCTACAAGCCAGAAGAGAGTGGGGCCAATATTCAACATTCTTAAACAAAAGAATTTTCAACCCAGAATTTCATATCCAGCTAAACTAAGTTTCATAAGCAAAGGAGAAATAAAATCCTTTACATACAAGCAAACACTGAGAGTTTTGTCACCACCAGACCTGCCTTACAAGAGCTCCTGAAGGAAGCACTAAACTTGGAAAGGAACAACCGGTATCAGCCACTGCAAAACATACCAAATTATAAAGACCATTGATACTACGAAGAAACTGCATCAACTAATGGGCAAACTAACCAGCTAGTATCATAATGATGGGATCAAATTTACACATAACAATATTAACCTTAAATATAAATGGGCTAAATGCCCCAATTAAAAGACACAGACTGGCAAATTGGATAGAGTCAAGACCCATCGGTGTGCTGTATTCAGGAGACCCATCTCACATGCAAAGACACTCATAGGGTCAAAATAAAGGGATGGAGGAATATTTACAAAGAAAATGGAAAGCAAAAAAAAGCAGGGGTTGCAATCCTAGTCTCTGATAAAAAAAGGCTTTAAACCAACAAAGATAAAAAAAGACATAGAAGGGCATTACATAATGGTAAAGGGATCAATGCAACATGAAGAGCTAACTATCCTAAATGTATATGCACCCAATACAGGAGCACCCATATTCATAAAGCAAGTTCTTAGAGATCTACAGAAAGACTTAGACTCCCAAACAATAATAATAGGAGACTTTAACACCCCACTGTCAATATTAGACAGATCAATGAGACACAATTAACAAG
>NW_016904612.1:0-300 GCF_001698545.2 Rhinopithecus bieti | reverse complement strand
CACCAAGATAGACCGGGTTCTGGGCTATTGTTATGCCCAGACCGTTTATTCCCCAAAGAAGACCACCAGAGTCCAGAGTCAAAGCCAAGCGGCAAGGATCTTTAATGCAAGTTCGAACTTGGTCCCTCTGTTCCACAACATACAAGAGGGCCTGGAACAATGCCCGCGCTTGCTTTTTATAGCTTGAGGTAAACAGGACTTGTCAGGTTACAGAGGAACAAGGCATTACAATTGGTTTCCATTTTAAATTATGCTTTTAACAGCTTTCTTATTGGTTCCTGCGCTTTTACAAACGGTTGC
>NW_016904611.1:0-1082 GCF_001698545.2 Rhinopithecus bieti | reverse complement strand
TGGCCTGTTGAGACCTCGATCTCAGACTCTGGGGTGTAGGGCCTGGAGAGCTCGGCACCGTTCTAAGCCCGCCAGTGTGCAGGGCTCAGCTGCCGAAGCCCTGGTCACTGCACGGGCCATCTCAGACCCTCTGGCCCCGCACAGCCAGAGCTCAGTGACGAACCAGGCCCACAGCTCTTCCTCAGGACCCACGTGTTTTCTCTCTCCAAGCCTTTTCCTTTCTAAACTGTTGTTGCTAAGTCAGAAAGAGAAGAGAAGAAATCATGTTGAATAATATCCTCAAGTGATAAATCTGCAGTATCTGCTAAAGGTCCACAGATAATGTGTTTAATTCAACAAACCAGGGACAAGAATGAGGAATAAAACACAGCTTGCTAATAAACTGGACCACTGCAGCCTTTAATATTTCCCCAGCCTTCCCGGGTTTTCTAAAATGTAAAACAGAGCCAAATGTCTGTTCTGGAAGACTGTGTGATCTGACGGATGACCTTGATCTTGCCGTGATGGAGACATCAATGGTAAGGTCATGAATTTTGCACCTTTCTGAATTTTTTCCGGCATTCCCGCACTCACTCATTTCCAGTGTTTGACATTTGGGGTCTATTTTGTTTTGAGGGAAAACAGGTCTCACCAGACGTTGAAGCAACAAATAATAAAGCCACAGAAATGCTCCTAATTGTAACAAAGTATTCATGTATAACAATATGTTTGTGAAAATGCCGTCAACCTGTGAGAATACAGTGTACCAAGTGAGAGATTGAGAAAGCCCTTTAAGCTGTCTTTTATTTTGTAAATGAAAATATATAATCATTATGCATATTCAGGAATTGGGAAATTAATGCTTATTAGACTTCAGGAAAAAAAGAAAAAAATAAACGGAGGGCAAGCAGAGGATATCTTCCAGGAATGAAAGCCTCACCACACTTTCCAGAAGGCATCGTCATCTTCAGTGGATGTTATACTCATTTATATCTTAAAAAAAGAAGAAAGGTTAAGAGCCAGTAAATAAAGTGACAGATAAAGCCAGAAGAACAATTTAAATCGTTGAGTAAAGAAGGTGGGCGGAAGTGAGACACGGGACG
>NW_016904610.1:0-302 GCF_001698545.2 Rhinopithecus bieti | reverse complement strand
TTTTTTTTTTTTTTTTTTTTTGAGACGGAGTCTTGCTCTGTCGCCCGGGCTGGAGTGCAGTGGCCGGATCTCAGCTCACTGCAAGCTCCGCCTCCTGGGTTTATGCCATTCTCCTGCCTCAGCCTCCGGAGTAGCTGGGACTACAGGCGCCCGCCACCTCGCCCAGCTAGTTTTTTGTATTTTTAGTAGAGACGGGGTTTCACCGTGTTAGCCAGGATGGTCTCGATCTCCTGACCTCGTGATCCGCCCATCTCGGCCTCCCAAAGTGCTGGGATTACAGGCTTGAGCCACCGCGCCCGGCC
>NW_016904609.1:0-313 GCF_001698545.2 Rhinopithecus bieti | reverse complement strand
TACATTTCTAGCTCACCCTCCTTCCCCACTCCCTGAGTCTGATTTAGGATACTCAATTAGAGACCAAGCATTTTCCATTTTAATGAAGCTGAAACTGGTGGTCCAGGTAACAGTCTTTGAGTAATACTGATTTTATAAAAGAGGCGGCTGTATGATATGATCTTTCGGGTCCATCTCAGTGTTAATGTTTGATCATTTGGAGTTGCTGACCTTCAGAAGGAATGGATAATCCCAATGCTTTGTACCTGTTTAGTCTTAAGAAAGATAGGTTTTCTTTATCTTAAGATAAAGGACATGTCTGTTTCTTTGTTTT
>NW_016904608.1:0-1546 GCF_001698545.2 Rhinopithecus bieti | reverse complement strand
ATTTTAGTCTTTATTATTCACAGCGAAACCTAATCGGTTGGCAGGTATAGGAGTTGGTAGGCAGAATAATGACCTTCCAAAGGTATCCACACTCTAATCCCCAGAACCTGTGAATTATGTTACCCTACATGGCAAAAGAAAATTAAGATTGCACATGCAATAAACATTTCTAATGGGCTCAACTTGAGATGGGCAGATTACACTGAATTACCAGGTGGGTCCAATATGATCACATAAATTTAAAAGTGGAAAAGAGGAGGGCAGAAGAGTAGTTCAGAGAGATGTGACATAATGACTTAGCCAAACATTGCTGGCTTTGCATATGAAGGAAAGGCCATGAGCCAAGAAATAAGGGCTCTGTAGAAGCTGGAAAAGGAAAGAAAAAAACTTTCCCTTAGAGCCTCCTGAAAGGAACTCTGCCCAGCAAATAACTTGATTTTAGCCTGGCAAGATTTCTGTTGAACTTCTGACCTCTAATACTGTAAGATAATAAATTTGTGTGTGGATTGTGGGGATGGCGAGGTTAAGCCAGTAAATTTATGGTACTCTGTATTGCCAAATAGAAAGTAAATATATGTTACTAAACAAAATAGCACAAAATCCAGTGTGAGTGTGTGATGAGAAATAACTGTAAACATGAACCCCAAATATGAAGAAGCCAAGTAGGCAAGCAACTTTCCTTGAATGGCACCTTTACAAACGTCAACAAAATGTTAATTATAGGTAAGACAAAATGGGCTTGGTCCCTTCTGATAGTTCTTTAAGCTGTATACTAGATAATAAGAGCAGAAACTTTAATTCTGTTAGAATTTAATATGTATCCTGCACATTGTTTGACTGTCACTAATGCCTGACACATCCAAATTAAATATCAATTATATTACAAAAGTCTTCACTGGGCATGGTAGATCATGTCTGTAATCCCAGCACTTTGGAAGGCTGAGACAGAAGGATTGCTTGAGCCCAGGAGTTTGAGACTAGTCTAGGCAACATAGTAAGACCTTGCCTCATAAAAAAATTTTTTTAATGACAAAAGTCTTAAAAAATTAATATAAGCCTTACTGAAGACTTCTTTTAAATTTTACTTAATTTTTTAAAAGGCAGTGAAGTAGATGCCTAACATCATATGCTACACTTCATACTCCTCCTCCTTCTCTTGCCATGCTGCTCAGACCCAGGCTACCAAAGGCTAAATTGATCCTCCTTTTCAGTCCCTGCAGAGAAACCTTGTTGATTTTCCATTTTCGCTTACTGATTGTATTAGTCTGTTCTCATGCTGCTAATAAAGACATATCTGAGACTGAGTAACATATAAAGAAAAGAGGTTTAATTGACTCACATTTCAGCATGGGTAGGGAGTCCTCAGGAAGCTTACAATCATGGCAGGAGGCAAAAGGGATGCAAAGCACCTTCTTCACAAGGAGGCAAGAAAGAGAATTGCTGAGCAAAGGGGAAAGCCCCTTATGAAACCATCAGATCTTGTGAGAACTCACTGTCACAAGAACAGCATGAGGATAACTGCCCCATGATTCAATTACCTCTCACC
>NW_016904607.1:0-606 GCF_001698545.2 Rhinopithecus bieti | reverse complement strand
TGTCTTCCACAATGGTTGGACTAGTTTACACTCCCGCCAACAGTGTAAAAGTGTTTCTATTTCTTCACATCCTCACCAGCATCTGTTGTTTCCATACTTTTAATGATTGCCATTCTAACTGGCGTGAGATGGTATCTCATTGTGGTTTTATTTGCATTTCTCTAGTGACCAGTGATGTTGAGCTTTTTTTTTCATATATTTGTTGGCCTCATAAATGTCTTCTTTTGAGAAGTGTCTGTTCATGTCCTTCACCCACTTTTAGTGGGGTTGTTTATTTCTTGTAAATTTGTTTAACCTCCTTGTAGATTCTGGTTATTAGACCTTTGTCAGATGGATAGATTGCAAAATTTTATCCCATTCTGTGGGTTGCCTGTTCACTGTGATGAGAGTTTCTTTTGCTGAGCAGAAGCTCTTTAGTTTAATTAGAACCTATTTGTCAACTTTGGCTTTTGTTGCCATTGCTTTTGGTGTTTTAGTCATGAAGTCCTTGCCCATGCCTATGTCCTGAATGGTATTGCCTAGGTTTTCTTCTAGGGTTTTGATGGTTTTAAGTCTTTAATCCATCTTGAGTTAACTTTTGTATAAGGTATAACGAAGGGGACCAGT
>NW_016904606.1:0-1153 GCF_001698545.2 Rhinopithecus bieti | reverse complement strand
TTTTTTGAGGCAGAGTCTCGCTCTGTCGCCCGGGCTGGAGTGCAGTGGCTGGATCTCAGCTCACTGCAAGCTCCGCCTCCCGGGTTTACGCCATTCTCCTGCCTCAGCCTCCCGAGTAGCTGGGACTACAGGCGCCCGCCACCTCACCCGGCTAGTTTTTTTGTATTTTTAGTAGAGACGGGGTTTCACCGTGTTAGCCAGGATGGTCTCGATCTCCTGACCTCGTGATCCGCCCGTCTCGGCCTCCCAAAGTGCTGGGATTACAGGCTTGAGCCACCGCGCCCGGCCTGTTTACCATTGTATCCCCATTGCTCAGCATAGTGCCTGGCAAATGCTAGGCACTCAGGAATTATTTTTTGGGTAAATGAATTAAAGTTTCTGGTGACTAGTAGACATATCTATAGGAGTTACTAAAAAAGCAACACGAAAATTTGCTAGACGTTTTCAATGATACTGTTTTCCAAATGAAGAAAATGTTATATTCCTAGTGGGAGGCTGTCTTTAGAGAACCCTGAATGTTTCTGGGTAATATTTTTTATATAACAAATGTTAGATTAGTAACACTTTGGCTGATGATGATGTTGATGGCTACTTTCTCAGTTTTCTTGAATGGAACATCCCACCTCAGCATTTTAACAGCTGAATTGAGTCAAGGTTCTGGCAATTGAATTTGCCACTTAATGCTTTACCATATATGATCTCTGAAAGTGACAGTAAACAAATTGAGAGTTATGGTTCATTCCTTTTGGAGGCTAATACGATTCTGTCTTGGTATAGTGTAGCTTTCCAAAGTGCATTCCATAGAACACTAGTCCCACAAGATACTTTATAAGAGGGATAAAAGATTATATGGTCTAATAACTTGCTCAATGCTATCTAGTATAGTCCTATCTTGGAAATTCATAATGGACATTAATTAGCATAGCAAAAGCTCTGAGAAGTAAAGAAAGCTATTTTTTAACGTTGAGTTATTAACATTCCTACAAGATTATTATTCCATTGACCAGACATTAGGAAAATCTAGTAGAATAAAAAAGATTTATCTGTATCTCTTATTTAATAACTGTGTGACATGAGTCTTAGTCTTCTAGGCCAAATTTTTTCCTATTTTCAAAAGGAGATCATACCACATGTCCTCAGGTCTAATACAAAA
>NW_016904605.1:0-358 GCF_001698545.2 Rhinopithecus bieti | reverse complement strand
TTCTCTTTCTTTCTCTCTCTTTCTCTCTTTCTTTCTTTCCTCCTTCCTTCCTTTTTTCTTTCTTTCTTTCTTTCTTTCTTTCTTTCTTTCTTTCTTTCTTTCTTTCTTTCTTTCTTTCTTTCTTTCTTTCTTTCTTTCTTTTTCTTTCCTTCCTTCCTTCCTTCCTTCCTTCCTTCCTTCCTTCCTTCCTTTCTTTCTTTCTTTCTTTCTTTCTTTCTTTCTTTCTTTCTTTCTTTCTTTCTTCCTTCCTTCCTTCCTTCCTTCCTTTCTTTCTTTCTTTCTTTCTTTCTTTCTTTCTTTCTTTCTTTCTTCTAGCCTCTACGGCGTTCTTTCTTTCTTTCTTTCTTTTTCCTTCCTT
>NW_016904604.1:0-2570 GCF_001698545.2 Rhinopithecus bieti | reverse complement strand
GAATGAGGAGGGGACACGGTGGCTCATGCCTGGAATCCCAGAGCTTTGGAAGCCCAATGGGGAAGAATCACTTGAGCCTTAGACTTTGGGACCAACCTGGGCAATATAGCAAGACCCCATCGCTAGAAAAAATATGTTTAAAAGTGAGCTGGGCAGCCAGGTGCAGTGGCTCACACCTGTAATCCCAGAATTTTGGGAGGTCGAGGTGGACAGCTCACCTGAGGTCCGGAGTTTGAGATCAGCCTGACCAACATGGAGAAACCCCTTCTTTATGAAAATACAAAATTAGCCAGGCGTGATAGCGCATGCCTGTAATCCCAGCTACTCTGGAGGCTGAGGCAGGAGAGTCGCTTGAACCCAGGAGGCAGAGGTTGCAGTGAGCTGTATCATGCCATTGCACTCCAGCCTGGGCAACAAGAGTAAAACTCCATCTCAAAAAAAAATTAATTAATTAATTAATTAAAATAAGTTTGAAAATTAGCTGGGCATGGTGGCTCTCTCCTGTACACCCAGCTACCCGGGAGGCTGAGGCGTGATGATCATGCGAGCCCGTGATTTTGAGGCTGCAGTGAGCTACGGTTTGGCCACTGCACTCCAGACTGGGTGTCAGAGCCAAGCCCTGTCCCAAAGAAACAAAATAAAAAAGAAGGAAGGGAAGCCAGGCTGGGGTTCCCCTAGTGAAACTGGATATCCATGGGGAAGCAGCCAGTATGGCAGAGGTCTTGGCTGCTGGAATGTTGGCTGCAGAAGCTGAGCAGTGTGAGGGCGTCCTGGGCCATTCCACTCTGGTACTCACCTGAGCTCTCTGGAATCTGGCTCTCTTGTCCTGGTGGCTGAGTGTGGGGAGTGTAGAGCTATGGTCTGTCCTGAGGGTGTGGTAGGTCCAATGTGGGAGGAATCCAGAGTCAGGGCCAGACTTGGGTTTGCTCCCGGAAGGAAGGGGTGTGATTGAGAGTGAGGAAACTTCTCCATTACCCTCCTTAGCACCACAGCTGCAGCCAAGCTTAGAGTAATCTACAAAGCCAAGATGTGAGTTTAGTGTTTAGTTGTGATTAAAAAACACAAGAATAAAAGGCAAAAGAGCCCAATGTATGCATCTTTTAAAATTTAGTTTAATTAATTAATTTATGTATTTTGAGAAGGAGTCTTGATCTGTCGCCCAGGCTGGAGTGCAGTGGCATGATCTTGGCTCACTGCAACCTCCGCCTCACGGGTTCAAGTGATTCTCCTGATTCAGCCTCCTGAGTAGCTGGGATTACAGGCACCCACCGCCACACCCAGCTAATTTTGTATCTTTAGTAGAGACGGGGTTTCACCATGTTGGTCAGGCTGGTCTTGAACTCCTAACCTCAGGTGATCTGCCCGCCTTGGCCTCCCAAAGTGCTGGGATTACAGGCATGAGCCACCGCACCTGGCCCTTTTAAAATTTTTTGAGCTCTCACCAGGTTCCTGAGCTGCCCTCTGAATTCCACCCTATAGGGCAGGCCAACAGAGGAGCTTTTCTAATTGACCCAGCCAAGGGAAGTGAGCTGGTGAGTGGGGAAAATGGGTACTCACTAGACAGAAACGGGGCAAGTCATGTTTCCCGGGGCAGTCTTGAAGGCACCAATGCTTCTAGTCCAGTGCAGCCTGCATGCAAGCCCCCAGCAGCCTAGGCATTCCAGGCTCTGACCACAAGGCCAGTCTGGAGTAATATGTGTGGACAGAGTTGAAGGGGCAGTGGTGGAGCAGAGCGTGGATGCATAGAACAAGAAAGAACAAAGACACTGGAGTCCCATCACCCTGGGAGCCAGCCCCAGTTTCATGGCTCTTGGAGAAACTGTTCTCGGAGGAACAGTTTTGTGGCTCTCGGAGTATCGCTAGAAGATCCTAGAAAACAGCAGCTTGTGGCACATGCTTTTGTTTCCCTGGGTTTGAAGGAGGCTTCAAGAGACCAGAGGAGGCTGAGGCTTGGAAGCCACAGGGCCCTGTGGAAGGAGTGTATCCCGCCATCCTCCTCGTTCTTTGTCCTCACTATTTAAAATTCAAGGTCAAGCTGGGCATGAGACAGGTAACCATCTGAGTAAAGGTGAGTCTCCCAAGCTTTCCAAGAATTGCCTGAGTTCAGAGGCAAGCGGGCAGGTGGGAGTGTGGGGAAGCTGAGGCACGGGGCTTCCAGGCAGAGAAGAGCCTGCTCACATGCTAGGGCCACGGGCCCGTCCTCCCTCCTCTGGAAGCCCCTTGACTGGCAGGACCATGGGCTACTAGCTCTGCCCCGCCCTCAGCAACCAACAGAAGGCACCCTTGACTCAGACTTTGTATTGCATTCCAGAAAAAAGCCCCAGACTCGCAGTGGGTGGCACAGAAAAAAGGTGGGAGGGGGGTTACACAGATCAATCCTATGAGGCAGGGGTGACTATTATTCACATCTTAGAGATGAGGAAATGGAGGTGGGGGGGTTAAAATCCTTGCCCCAGGGACTAAGCTGGCCAGTGTCCTGTGAGCATGAGCAGTTATTGATTGTGTCACAGCCTCACCACTGCAGCCAGAGCTGCCAGGTCACTGAACCTCTGCAGGGCAAGCCCTCTACT
>NW_016904603.1:0-324 GCF_001698545.2 Rhinopithecus bieti | reverse complement strand
TTTTTGTTTTTTTTTTTTTTTTTTGAGACGGAGTCTTGCTCCGTCACCCAGGCTGGAGTGCAGTGGCCAGATCTTGGCTCACTGCAAGCTCCGCCTCCTGGGTTTATGCCATTCTCCTGCCTCAGCCTCCTGAGTAGCTGGGACTACAGGCGCCCGCCACCTCGCCCAGCTAGTTTTTTGTATTTTTAGTAGAGATGGGGTTTCACCGTGTTAGCCAGGATGGTCTCGATCTCCTGACCTCGTGATCTGCCCGTCTCGGCCTCCCAAAGTGCTGGGATTACAGGCTTGAGCCACTGCACCCGGCCACCAATAGTTTTTTAATCC
>NW_016904602.1:0-1809 GCF_001698545.2 Rhinopithecus bieti | reverse complement strand
GGGTCCTGAGTGAGGATGGAGGTGGCACCGGGGGGGGTCCTGAGTGAGGATGGAGGTGGCACCATAGGGGGTCCTGAGTGAGGATGGAGGTGGCACCATGGAGGGTCCTGAGTGAGGATGGAGGTGGCACCATGGAGGGTCCTGAGTGAGGATGGAAGTGGCACTCACAGGGGTCCTGAGTGAGGATGGAAGTAACACCCGCGGAGGGTCCTGAGTGAGGAAATTCCTTCTCTGATAGTGAAACCTTAGGTTATTGAATCAAATGTTCTTTTCTAACACAAGCATCTAGTAGTATAGATTGTCCTTTCAGCACTGCTTTAACCGCATCCCATACATTTTGATATGCTGTATTTTATTGTCATTCAGTTCAAAAAATTTTAATTTCTCAGATAATTCCATTTTATCCATGTTTTATGGAGAAGTATATTATTAGTTTCCAAATATTTAGAGATATTCAGATATCTTTGTTATTTATTTTCTAGTTTAATTTGATCTTTGAAAATATACTTTGTATGATTTTATGCTTTTAAATTTATTAAGATGCATTTTAAGGCCCAGAATACAGTCTCTCTAGGTGGATATTTCATTTGCAGTTGTGTAGAAGGGTATTTTGTTATTGTTGTCGGAGTGTTCTCTAGGTGTCAATTATGTCAAAATGGCCAATGATGCTGTTTAGGTTATCATTATCTGTACTTACTTTTGCCTTCTTGTTAAACCAGTTGCTGAGAGAGAAGTGTTCAAGCCTCCAGCTGTAACTGAAAATCTTGCTGTCACTTTCAGATAAACCAGTTTTCGCTTCACATATTTTAAAGCTGTGTTGCTAGTATTGTCCCCTCTGGGAGACTTGATTCTTTGATAATTATGTAATATCACCATCGCTGATAATATTCCTTGTTCTACACTCTGCATCGTATGGAATTGTTACAGCTGCTCCAGCTTTCTGTAGCTTGTGTTGGCCTGATCCATCACTCTCTATGCTTCTACTTTTGATATTTCTGTGTCTTCACATTTAAAATAAATGTCACGTGGACAGCATATTGTTGAGTCTTTTTTTTATTCAACCTGACACTCTGTTTTTTAACTGCTGTGTTTAGATCATTCACATTTAAAATGGTTATCAATATAACTGGATTAAAACCTACCATCCTGCTAGCAATGATCTAGTTGTTTCATTTGTTATTTGTTTATTCCTCCTTTTGTCTTCTCTAGATTTGATGGACTATTTTAGAATTTCATTTCATTTCCTCTCTTATTTATCTCACTTGGTGTTTTAATAGTTGCCTGGGTATTTATAAGATATACTTTATAATCCTTTGGGTATATACCCAGTAGTGGGATGGCTGGGTCATATGGTACATCTAGTTCTAGATCCTTGAGGAATTGCCATACTGTTTTCCATAATGGTTGAACTAGTTTACAATCCCACCAACAGTGTAAAAGTGTTCCTATTTCTCCACATCCTCTCCAACACCTGTTGTTTCCTGACTTCTTAATGATTGCCATTCTAACTGGTGTGAGATGGTATCTCATTGTGGTTTTGATTTGCATTTCTCTGATGGCGAGTGACGATGAGCATTTTTTCATGTGTCTGTTGGCTGTATGAATGTCTTCTTTTGAGAAATGTCTGTTCATATCCTTTGCCCACTTTTTGATGGGGTTGTTTGTTTTTTTCTTGTATATTTGTTTGAGTTCTTTGTAGATTCTGGATATTAGCCCTTTGTCGGATGAGTAGATTGCAAAAATTTTCTCCCATTCTGTAGGTTGCCTGTTCACTCTGAGGGTAGTTTTTTTTGCTGTGCAGAAGCTCTT
>NW_016904601.1:0-1814 GCF_001698545.2 Rhinopithecus bieti | reverse complement strand
CTTGTGTTGGTAAAATAGGAATATCTGAAAATTTTGTAGAAAAAAAGCAGTGTTAAAATTTGTGGCTTCTTTCAGCTTTATTTTGAGAGAACAAAACTTTTATGTGGCTATCATAATGAAGAGAGATGGCTGCTGCTTTAGACTAGAAGCTGTCTATAAAATACTTTGAAAAAATTATTTCTGGATGTGTTATTTCTATAGAGAATCCAGATTTAAATTTTGCATTTAGTTATGCATCTGATTTCATTTTTTCCTGAAAATATTAGTAAATGCTGGTCAATTAACTGGAATCTTCTACTATTTCTTGCTTTCAGATCTATGTTCTGACCTGCAGTTCTACTTGATTAATTGCCAGTAATAGAAGTCAAATGAAAGCCAAATAAATGAGAACATCTGGGTACTTAGCAGTGAGTGGATATGCTGGTAGGCACTTTTAATAAAAGCTAAAATTCTGATATACAAGCCCAAGGAATCGTTGAATTTATCCACCACAAAAGACTCCTCTTATATATTCCTCTTATATATAAGGACTTGTCTTATCCTTTTACCTAACCACTGGCTCTGGGATTACTGATTCTCTGGGGATTGCAGCAAGGCTAGATCTTTTCTGACAATAAGAATAAACATTTTCAGAAACAGTAAATCTGCAGAGTTAGTTGATACCAAGGAAACAAATAAACATCTAGATCTGTAATAAGGAAAATTTTGTTGGAGAATTCTTTAATTGCAGGTATTAGAGAGACACGGTAAATTCTCTGCAAAACTAGGATACCTCTGATGGATATTTGGCCTGTCAATTACTTCTCTGCACAAGGTCAAGTCTAAGCAGAGATGCTATGAGTTGATTCTGCATTCAAGGAAGTGTTGCAGGACAAACCTCCCAGGACACAATGTGTCATTCTAGATTTTATTTCTGAATCCTGGATCCATCTCCCCAGACCTGTTAGACATCACTAATTAAGTATCCCTTAAAACCAACTTGTCCAACTTTGACAAGTTTTCTCCCTTCCCAAACCTGCCCTGTATGAGGGACCTACTTCAGTAATAAGCCTTTATGTTTAAGAATCAACAAGCCAAAATCGGAGCTTCTTTGTCTTACATTTTGTACACAATAATGACAAATATTTCTTAGAAAATTAAATAGTTTTACTTACTGAGTTCCATTACCAGATGATGATTTGGAATCTTGATTTTTTGAATAATATTATCAAGTGATATTATTATCTTCATTTTACTGATGAAGAAAACTTTTCTCAAGATCAAATCATCTGCTTACGATCACAGAAGTGTTGTAGAGTAGAGGTAAGAGAGCAACTCAAGTCTGTTATATTACTGATAATTAAGTAATATTCGGCAACCTCTGCTGCTGATAATTAAGTATATAGCACGCTATCAGGATTGCCAGGCAATATTTAAGATGTTATAAACCGGAAAAAAAAAGTCTCAGAGTCTCCAACTCCCAGCGCGAGCAACATAGAAGACCGGTGATTTCTGCATTTTCAACTGAGGTACTGGGGTCATCTCACTAGGGAGTGCCAGACAATCGGTGCTAGTCAGCTGCTGCAGCCTGACCAGCGAGAGCTGAAGCAGGGCGAGGCATCGCCTCACCTGGAAGCGCAAGGGGGAAGGGAATCCGTTTTCCTAGCCAGGGGAACTGAGACACACAACACCTGGAAAATCGGGTAACTCCCACCCCAATACTGCACTTTAAGCAAACAGGCACACCAGGAGAGTGTATCCCACACCTGGCTGGGAGGGTCCCACGCCCACGGAGCCTCCCTCACTGCTAACACAGCAGTCTGCGGCATCTATCC
>NW_016904600.1:0-529 GCF_001698545.2 Rhinopithecus bieti | reverse complement strand
TCATTTCAAAAAACATAATTTCAGTGTTTAGAAATTTAAAAAATAGAATGAAATTAAGTATGTTGCATTTTCACATCTCATTTAACCAAATCAAAGACATATCCTAATAATAAAGCTTCAATATACATTCATAAATATACATTTAAAAGCTCACTTTCAAGATGAAACAAACACAAATATACTTTCCCAGTGCCATCACCATCTAAACATAAGGCCCATTTGTAGTAAAATAAGACAAATTAAAACCTAATCGAATTCCTGATGAATTTCATATTTTTTAGCATAAACTGCCTTGGATTAGCATGAAATCATCCAAGGCAGGGACAGGAGACTCTCATGGCAATTTGTTTTCTTCAGTGCTTTCCCATTTTGGGTGGCTCTATGACTGGGCTAAATGAGACACTATTCCTCCCTAGAGAGTAACCCTGCATGGCAGTCATTAAAGGGAAGGAGTCAGGCAAAATTGATTTCTAATTTTTTAACATCTATATTGAAGTATAAGTTAAAATAAAATTCACCTATTTTATGT
>NW_016904599.1:0-303 GCF_001698545.2 Rhinopithecus bieti | reverse complement strand
GTGTGGGTTTTTTTTTTTTTTTTTTTTTTTTTTTTTTTTTTTTTTTTTTTTTTTTTTTTTTTTTTTTTTTGAGATGGAGTCTCACTCTGTCGCCCAGGCTGGAGTGCAGTGGCCGGATCTCAGCTCACTGCAAGCTCCGCCTCCTGGGTTTACGCCATTCTCCTGCCTCAGCCTCCCGAGGAGCTGGGACTACAGGCGCCCGCCACCTCGCCCGGCTAACCCTGAGGTACTTTCATTTAACATTCACTCAATTCTGTTGTGTGTTGGGCAGTGTGCCACTGCTAGGGATACAGAGATGGATAA
>NW_016904598.1:0-1812 GCF_001698545.2 Rhinopithecus bieti | reverse complement strand
TGACCTCTTGTGTCCCTTGTGAGAGGTGGCAGGCGCCGAAGGAGTAGTCCGGGTCCATGTGCCGTTTTCATTGGCAGATTTGTCTAAGTTTGAGGAGCGTGCAGGCTCCTTTTCGGCCAATCCTACTCATTATATCAAAGAGTTCAGGTATCTATGCCAGGCATATGATCTCACCTGGCATGACCTCCATGTCGTTATGAACTCAACCCTGTCTCCTGAGGAGCAGGAGCGTATCCTAGTGGCAGCCAGGCAGCACACTAACCAGGTTCATTTAACTGACCCCGCCATGCCAGTCAGCACCGAGGCAGCGCCCTCGGCTGAGCCCGACTGGGACTACCAGGTAGGGCAGGCAGGTCGCCGCCGCCGAGACATGATGGTTCAGTGCTTTCTTGCCGGCATGCAGGCAACCTCTAACAAATCAGTCAGCTTTAACAAACTAAAAGAGGTAGTCCAAGGCGCAGATGAAAATCCGGCCATTTTCTTAACCAGCTGACTGAGGCACTTATTCAGTACACCCGCTTTGACCCTGCCTCCCCGCAGGAAGAACCGTCTTGGCCTCATATTTCATTTCTCAGTTGGCCCCTGATATCCAAAAAAAAAAATTTAAAAGGCAGGGGAAGGCCCTCAAACTCCCATCCAGGATTTAGTCAAACTGGCCTTCAAGGTCTACAACTCCAGCGAGGAAGCAGCTGAGGCCCAATGACAGGCCAGGCTAAAACAGAAGGTGCAACTCCAAACCCAGGCCTTGGTAGCAGCCCTGAGGCTGGCTGGCTCCAGGAGCTCCCAGAAAAGGGGTACTACCCTAGCACCACCTGGTGCCTGCTTCAAGTGCGGCAACGATGGCCACTGGGCCAGGCAGTGCGCTAACCCAAAGGAGCCAACTTGCCCCTGTCAGAACTGTCAGCAGATAGTCCACTAGAAGTCAGACTGCCCCGACCTAAGGATGGTCGCCATGCCTCCACGTGACGACCCTCCTCCAAGTATTGGAGGCGCCTTCCAGCTCCTCAACACCGATGAAGATTGAAGAGGCCCAGACTCGGGGACCCCTCTCACTCTCACCGAGCCCAGGGTTATGCTCCAGGTAGCAGGTAAGTCCATATCCTTCCTTATGGACACAGGGGCTACCTAGTCTGTTTTGCCTTCCTTCAGTGGCCCCAGCCACCCCTCCACTGTCACAGTCATGGGAATTGACGGCACTCCCTCCACCTACCGCCAGACTCCTCCTCTGTCTTGCTGCCTGGATGGCTCCCTCTTCTCGCACTCATTTCTTATCATTCCTTCATGCCCAGTCTCCTTGTTAGGACGAGATCTCCTCTCCAAGCTAGGGGCCTCAGTTCACTTCTGACCCAACCCCTCCCCACACCTCGCGTTCCTCTTCCCCGTCTCTCACCTGGCAAACCCCGCCTGGCTGACCCCCCACTCCCGTTTGCAGTCCCCATTAACCCTAAGGTGTGGGACACCTCCACCCTGATCGTTGCCCAGCACCACACTCCGGTCTGCATCTGGCTAAAAGACCCTTCCAAGTTCCCCTCTAGACCCCAGTTCCCTATCTCCCTTGAACACCGACAAGGACTTAAACCCATCATTACACGCCTGCTCTGGCAGCACATTCTAGTTCCCGCCAACTCACCATGTAATACTCCTATCCTGCCTGTACGGAAAAGCTCTGGGGCCTATTGTCTTGTACAGGACCTACACCTCATCAATGAGGCAGTAGTCCCTACCTTTCCAGTTGCTCCTAATCCATATGCACTCCTCTCACGTGTTCCCCCTGATACCACTCATTTCACTGTCCTTGACCTGAAGGATGCC
>NW_016904597.1:0-327 GCF_001698545.2 Rhinopithecus bieti | reverse complement strand
AGAGTCAACACAGTCAACATGTTCAAGAGCTACATCAACAACCTTAGGCAGCAGCTGGAGACTCTGGGCCAGGAGAAGCTGAAGCTGGAGGCAGAGCTTGGCAACATGCAGGGCCTGGTGGAGGGCTTCAAGAACAAGTATGAGGATGAGATCAATAAGCGTACAAAGATGGAGAATGAATTTGTCCTCATCAAAAGGATGTGGATGAAGGTTATGTGAACAAGGTGGAGCTGGAGTCTCACCTGGAAGGGCTGACTAACAAGATCAACTTCCTCAGGCGGCTGTATGAAGAGGAGATTGGGAGCTGCAGTCCCAGGTCTTGGACAC
>NW_016904596.1:0-328 GCF_001698545.2 Rhinopithecus bieti | reverse complement strand
TCTTTGTTCTCATTGGTTTCAAAGAACTTATTTATTTCTGCCTTAATTTCATTATTTACCCAGTAGTCATTCAGGAGCAGGTTGTTCAGTTTCCATGTAGTTGTGCGGTTTTGAGTGAGTTTCTTAATCCTGAGTTCTAATTTGATTGCACTGTGGTCTGAGAGACTGTTTGTTATGATTTTCATTGTTTTGCATTTGCTGAGGAGTGTTTTACTTCCAATTATGTGGTCAATTTTAGAATAAGTGCAGATGTGGTACTGAGAAGAATGTATATTCTGTTGATTTGGGGTGGAGAGTTCTGTCAACGTCTATTAGGTCTGCTTAGTCC
>NW_016904595.1:0-356 GCF_001698545.2 Rhinopithecus bieti | reverse complement strand
ATATTGGTCTAAAATTTCTTTTTGTTGTTGTGTCTCTGCCAGTCTTTGGTATCAGGATGATGTTGGCCTCATAAAATGAGTTAGGGAGGATTCCCTCTTTTCTATTGATTGGAATAGTTTCAGAAGGAATGGTACCAGCTCCTCTTTGTACCTCTGGTAGAATTCGGCTGTGAATCCGTCTGGTCCTGGACTTTTTTTGGTTGGTAGGCTATTATTGCCTCAATTTCAGAACCTGCTATTGGTCTATTTAGAGATTCAACTTCTTCCCTGGTTTAGTCTTGGGAGGGTGTTTATGTCCAGAAATTTACCCATTTCTTCTAGATTTTCTAGTTTCTTTGCATAGAGGTGTTTATAAT
>NW_016904594.1:0-908 GCF_001698545.2 Rhinopithecus bieti | reverse complement strand
GGAAGAAAGAAAGTGTATTCAAATAGGAAGAGACAGAGAGTAAAATTGTCTCTGTTTGCTGATGACATGACCCTACATTTAGAAAACCCCATACTATCAGTCCCAAAACCCCTTAAGCTGATAAGCAACTTCAGCAATGTCTCAGGATACAAAATCAATGTGCAAAATCACAAGCTTTCCTATAAACCAACAATAGACATGTGGAGCACCAAATCATGAATGAACTCCCATTCACAATTGCTATAAAGAGAATGAAATACCTAGGAATACAGTTAAGAAAGGATGTGAAGGGCCTCTTCAAGGAGAACTACAAACTACTGCTCAAGGAAATAAGCAACAACACAAACAAATGGAAAACAGTCCATCTTCATGGATAGGAAGAATCAATATTGTGAAAATGGCCATATTGCCGAAAGTAATTTATTGATTCAATGCTATTCCCATAAAACTACAATGGACATTCTTCAAAGAATTAGAACAAACTACTTTAAATTTCATATGGAACCAAAGAAGAGCCCGCATAGCCAAGACAATCCTAAGCAAAATGAACAAAGCTGGAGGCATCATGCTACCTGACTTCAAACTATACTATAAGGCTACAGTAACCAAAACAGCATGGTAATGGTACAGACATTGGTCCATATAGACCAATGGAACAGAACAGAGAGGTCAGAAATAACACCACACCTCTACAACCATCTGATCTTCAACAAACCTGATAAAAGAAGCAATGGGAAAGGAATTCCTATTCAATAAATGGTGCTGGGAAAACTGGCTAGCCATATGCAGAAAATTGAAAGTGGACCTCCTCCTGACACATTATACAAAATTAACTCAAGATGGATTAAAGACTTAAATGTAAAACCCCAAACTGCAAAACCTTAGAAAAAAACTTAGGCAATACCATT
>NW_016904593.1:0-912 GCF_001698545.2 Rhinopithecus bieti | reverse complement strand
TGTGAATAGTGCCACAATAAACATACTTGTGCATGTGTCTTTCTAGTAGAATGATTTCTAATCCTTTGGGTATACACCCAATAATGGGACTGCTGGGACAAATGGTATTTCCAGTTCTAGATCCTTGAGGAATTGCCACACTGTCTTCCACAATGGTTGAACTAATTTATACTTCCACCAACACTGTAAAAGCATTCCTATTTCTCCACATCCTCTCCAGCATCTGTTGTTTCCTGACATTTTAATGACTGCCATTTCTAACTGGTGTGAGATGGCATCTGATTGTGTTTTGATTTGCATTTCTCTAATGACCAGTGATGATGAGCATTTTTTCATGTTTGTTGGCTGCATAAACGTCTTTTGAGAAGTGTCTGTTCATATCCTTTGCCTACTTTGTGATGGGTTTTTTTTTTCTTATAAATTTGTTTAAGCTCTTTGTAGGTTGTGGATATTAGCCCTTTGTCAGATAGAAAGATTGCAAAATTTTCTCCCATTCTGTAGGTTGCCTGTTCACTCTGATGACAGTTTATTTCGCTGTGCAGAAGCTCTTTAGTTTAATTAGATCCCATTTGTCAATTTTGGCTTTTGTTGCCATTGCTTTTGGTGTTTTAGACATGAAGTCTTTGCCCATGCCTATGTCCTGAATGGTATTGCCTGGGTTTCTTCATACTATTTTATGGTTTTAGGTCTTACGTTTAAGTCTTTAATCCATCTTGGGTTGACCTTTGTATAAGGTGTCAGTAAGGGGTCCAGTTTCAGTTTTCTGCATATGCCTAGCCAGTTTTCCCAACACCAATTACTAAATAGGGAATCCTTTCCCCATTGCTTTTGTCAGGTTTGTCAAAGATCAGATGGTTGTAGCTTTGTGGTGTTATTTCTGAGGACTCTGTTCTGTTCCATTGGTCCATATCT
>NW_016904592.1:0-324 GCF_001698545.2 Rhinopithecus bieti | reverse complement strand
AACTCTATGTATGTGAAATATGCAAAACAGGCAAACCTATGGAGATAAAAGTAGATGGCGGTTGCCTACAACAGGGGTAGGTGAAGGGACATGGAGGAAGGTTGCAGTCATGCCTAGGAGATGTGGGGTTGCTTTTCAGGGTGACAAAATGCTGTGAATATACTAATAGATACTGAGTTGCACATTTTAAATGGCTGAACTGTCTGATATGTGAATTATATCTCAGTGAAACTGTTTTAAAATCCAATGGCAGGATCAAGATAATTTTCTCAGCTCTCAATTTTGATGTACATACTATATCAGATCTAAATATTTCTACATTTT
>NW_016904591.1:0-309 GCF_001698545.2 Rhinopithecus bieti | reverse complement strand
TTCAATGTATAACTGAAATCTAGTAGATTACAAAACAGAATTAATATCTTCCAAGTAACTGTGAAAGATAAATACTAATAGCTAACATTTAATAACTGTTATTCTTTTGGACTGTATTGTGTGTGTCTTGTGCACATTAATTCACTTAACCATCAAAACAGCCCTAGGGAGCAGGTAATACTATTCTCATTCTTCAGATGAGTCACTGAGGCAAGAGAGGTTAAACAACTTGCCCCATTTCACATAAGTAGTAAGAGCTATGATTCAAATCTAAATAATGACTCTAAAATTGTCGGCAGAGTCGTGTTG
>NW_016904590.1:0-4069 GCF_001698545.2 Rhinopithecus bieti | reverse complement strand
GAAGTCTGGGGAACCAGGCCCTCCCTCTTGTTAGGAAAGGGCTGAGCAAAACTCATGTTCTCTTTAGTGAAAATGGTCCAAATTCAGATCCAAAAGCCTCCATTATGGCATTCCCTGGCACTCTTCTTATACTTTATACATTGAAGGCAGCTCCCTCTTTTATGGCCAGTATAAGCAGGCAAAGAAACAAAGGAATATAGATACATATATGTGTATATATATATATGTTTTATATAGGTAAAATATATACATATTATATATATGTATATATACATATTTGGGGTAGGGAAAGGAGAGGAGGGTCATGTAAACCTAAACAGTCATCACATTACCCCAAATGAGCCTGACTTTAACAAAAGATAATAAATAACTCCTGGGGTTAAGTGACAACATGGGTGCAGCAAGAAGGGAAAGGGCACAAATTTAACTATTAAATACACTTTGATATTTGTTTGGCAGAGTTCAGGCCAACCCCAGGCTTCTGCCCTTGCCAGACAAGTAAGCTGATGATATTCAAAGAAAAAAATAAATATTTAAAAAAAAATTCAAGCAGAGCTCCATACCACAGTTTTCCTTCAAGTCAGTTGGCCGGCAGGCAGTTTCCCGACCACCAGGAACAGAAACTTTGGCTCCAAGGTAAATGAAACAAACAAACAAAAGAAAGTATTTCCACTTAGAACATGAAAATCCAGAAACTTCATCAAAGAAAGAAAACTATCAAAGAAGTCTACTTCCAGCAAAACTGAGGTAGCACTGCTTTCTCTGCATTCAATGCTTACGTGGTTCTCAGTACAACATGTTCTTAAAAAATGCTCACTTGACTGACAGTTGCAGCATGTTGATGGAAAACTCAACATGAAATGCAATAGGTCAAAGAAGGAATGAGCAAGAAGTGAGGGAAATCAGGGTTCTGGATAAATTAGCTTAAAAGGGGTTGTCACCAGACTACACATGCTCTTGGCTGGCCTTGGCTTTCCAAGAGCTCTAAATCGCCTGGGAATTAATGCAATGTGGTTAACAGTTAACACTGCTATTCAAATCTGTGTAAATCTTTAAAATAATTATTACAACCTAAATTCAACCATGTAAACAGCACTACACACAGTACAGACCTGCCCTGAAAACAATATGCAAAACTGAGATCTGGCACTGCATCATTTTGTAATGTTAATTCAACCTAACAGTCCCATCCCCTCCCTGCTCTATGCCCTCCCCTACTGGAAAAAACAAACAAAAAACAAACAAAAAAAACCTAATTTGTGCAAGAAATGGCAGGCTTATTCTATCTGAAGGCTTCAAAAAAAGATACACAACATGTAACCAGGTTCAAATATTCTGGGAGATCCCCCCCAAAAGTAAATAACCAAAATAACCAAAAAAATGAAGAAAGTGCCTAAAACATGATACAGCATTTTAGAGCCCTTTCAGATACAAGGCAGAGAAAGGTGTAAAGTAGAAAATATCCGGATCTTCAGTAATTTCCAAAATGGTCCAATTCCTCTGTTGGCTGCAGGGCAGCTGGCAGATCCTTGCTGCTGCTCCTGGGACAGAGCCATTAAGTCTGCTCCTCGGGACACAAGCCCTCGGGCCCTGAGCTGAGTGCACCTCTCCCTTCCCCTTCTCTTTTCCTTCGCTCCATTTCCCACTCCACAAAGGTGTCAAAGAGACTTGGCCAGGCCTCATCTTCACTGTAGTTGCTGAGGTCAGGGCCAATCACCTGAGTGAAGTTAAGAAACATGTTCCAAGTGTCCCGGGAGATGCCCTTGATCCCCGAGGGGTTCTCTGTTAGGAAGTTTAGCCATTGGTCCAATACCGGAGGATTGTTCTGGGTAAAGACTAGTTTCCACAGGGCAATGGCTATTTCCCGATGCAGTGACCGCTGCCCTTCTTCAGAGTCCAGGCCAAACTGAAATGTAAACCGGTAGAGATCCTTGAATTTATCCTCTTGTTTGGCTTCTGTTAAGAGGCTAGGGAACCGTGCACAGATTCCGTCAATGCTGTCTGCACTTATTGCTTTGCAGCCATCAAAAAACTCCTTCCTGCAACAGAAAGGAAAAGGACAATTAATAATTATAAACTGTATTATTTACAGGCAATATACATAGTGATTAAGAGCAGGGCTTTCAGGCCAGATGGTCTGGATTTGAATTCTAACTCCTTCAACTAATTAGTCCTATTTCCTTATTTGTCAAATGGTAAAATAACACCTTACTTCAAAGGGTTTTGGTGAGGACTAAACAAATTACTATTCTGCTTCTAACAGTGCCTGGCACACAGTTGGCAGCTGATAATGGTTCATTTATTCATTCATTCATCTTCCCAAAGCTAAACTCAAGTCTCCTACTCCCTGCCCTGTTTCCCGCTCTGCAATAGCGATTAAGCTGCGGATTCTTTCTCCTTCCAGAGGAGGAGGCTTCCTGCTTCCCTTCTGATTCTCTATGGGTTGTTTGTTTGGGGTACACTTTTAGTGATTGCAAAGGGAGACTTCTGGAGCCAAGGATTCTGAACCTGGGTAATTCTATCACCAGAGATCAAAATTCTATCATTAAAAAACAAAATTATGTATTTTAACATCTATACAATGCTTTCAGCTTACAGCATGGTTTCGCATTGATCATCTTCTCAGGGACAGTAGCATCTGCTGAAGAGGTGAGGCCTCTGAGGTCTGGAGGGTAACCTTCCTGGGGTGGGGCATGCAAACTACAAATTGTGTGGCTGGGTCTCAAAGTCAGTTCTTATTCATAACCCTGTGCTCTATAAACCACATTCTATAGGGACACATGACCAGAACAATATGCACAGCTACTGCTTAGTAACTGAGGCCAACTGACTTTGTTACACACAGGCCTGGCCGCGGGCGGGCAATACGCTAAGTACTAGAAAGGGCAAGTGGCTTCATGGAGGGAGAGAGGCACATCCCCTCCCCAGAGGCACTTACTGTATTGGTACTCACAGCGCCTGGCACATGCTGGGCATACAATGAATATCGAGTGAGTGAACTGACACGTAAAGGAGTAAAAGAAAAGAAAGGTGCCAAGACAGCAGTGGAACTGAGCAGCAACTTGGCGACCTGGTTCACCCTGGCTTATTCCTCATTTAAGGCAAAGATGAGCAGTGACCAGTTACTGAGAAGCTGCCAAATAATGCTAGGATAGGCCTGAAATTTGACCTATGAATTAGGCAAAGGCATTATTCTGCACACACACACACACACAAAACAAACATGGGGTACATATTAGAACCAGACATGAATCTTTATCAAAATCAAAATCAAAATGCCCGGGCCTTCCCCACTGAGATTCCTATTTAGTAGGTCTGCTGCAGAGCCAGGGAGATACATTTTAAACCTTTAGAGTTCAGAGGGGCTTCTCAGCATCATAACCACAACTTGGCTCAAAACATTTAAGCTTTAGAGAACCTGATCAGAAAATAAAACGTAAAAGCTTACCCAAAACCCTATGAAGCCAACCCAGTCCTATCCTAGCTGGGCATCACTGCTCACCTGGTGACACAAAGTGTTTGTGACTGACCTGGTGAATTTGCACATGGTTGCAGCCTGGAACTTCCAAGCCAAGAGCAGCACTCGAAATTCTGTGGGGTCGACACATAGGTCATTGCAAAAGCGCTCCATGCCTTCCTCCAAAATTGCATCCTCCCGCTCATCCTTGTAGCGCCTGAACAGTTCTTCCAACCTCTGCAAGGAAGACTCCTCGGCATTGGACTTGGACTCCCTCCCAGCATCTCCCGAGGATGTCGGCACAGCTGGCAGGCCTCAGTGGCACCCTCGGCCTTCTTGGTCCCGTTGACAAGGATATTTCCACCTGGCTTGCCACAGGGTGGTACCTGCTCCTCACGGTGGCCTGCACCCCGCCTGCTGTGTGACTTGTTGCTGGGGTCACAGTCTCCATTCTTGCTGCCCAAGGTCGATGAGGGATTCTTACACTTGGTGACACACTGGCCCATGGTGCTGGTGGCCCGGCCTCTAGAGTGGCCCCTCTGGATCGGATGCCCTCGCTGCCACTGGCCCATGTACCTCAACATGCCATCAGCCAGAGGAGCCAGCCAACCC
>NW_016904589.1:0-1117 GCF_001698545.2 Rhinopithecus bieti | reverse complement strand
TGAAGAAAGGTATAACTATGTGAGTGGAATGCAAACATCAGAAAGCAACTCCTTGGAAATCTTCTTTCCAGTTTCTATCTGAAGACATTGTTTTTTCACTGTAAGCCTCAAAGCGTTCCTGAATATCACTTCCCAGAATAAACAAAACAGTGTTAGAATATTGCTGAATGAAAACAGAAGCTTTGCTGTGTGGGTGGAATTCAGATGACCTAGAGCAGTGTCACAGAAAGTTTCCTTCTGGTTCATTGGAGGGTATTGCTTTTCAGGTTATTCTTAAGGGTGTTCCCAAATGTCCTTTCTCAGGTACCACAAAACAGTGATTTCAAAATGCTCTATCCAAAGAATGATTTAGCTCTATGACATGAATACACACATCACAAAGCAGTTGCTCCGAAGGTTTCTCTCCAGTATTCATTGGAAGTCGTTTCCTTTCTCACCACAAGGCTTGGGGCGTCACTTAATATCCCTTCACAGATTCCTCAAAGACAGAGATTCCAAACTGGGTAATGTAGTGTAAGCTTTAACTCTCTGAAATGAATGCACACGTTAAAGAGCAGTTTCTTGGAACGCTTCTTTCTGGGTTTTATTTCAGGATATTTCACTTTTCGCCATAGTCTGCAATGCACTACAAAATATCACTTTTCAGTTTTCAGGAACAGTGTTCATACACGGCCTTAAGAGAAAAGAGGTCTAACTCCCTGAGTGAAATGCACCTATCACAAAGCAGTTTCTCAGAAAGCTTCTCTCTAATTTTATCTGAAGATATCTCCTATTTCCCCACAGGCCTGACTGTGCTACCGAATGTCCATTCGCGAATCCGTCCATGACACAGTTTCAAAACTGCGTTATAGAAAGAAAGTTTTATCTATGTGTGATAAATAGACATACCTATGACAAAGCAGTTTCTCAGAAATCTTTTTTCCAGTTTTGTCTGAGGATATTTCCTTTTCACCATAGCCGTCCATATACACCTAAATGTCCCCTAGTAGCTTTTCTTCAAAAGGGATTCCTCAATCCTCTTTGAGAAGAAAATAAAATTTGAGTGGAATGCACACATCACAAAGCAGCCTCTTGGAAATCTTCTCTCAAGTTACTATCTGAACATATTTCCGTTTTC
>NW_016904588.1:0-1309 GCF_001698545.2 Rhinopithecus bieti | reverse complement strand
AAACCATCATCACATGTTGGGCTCACTGGGATTCGGTGTTTGATCTCTGACACCGTCTCCAGCAGACTGTGAAAATGACAAAAGCAAGAATAACAATCAATACATTACTAGAAACAGAAGTCAGTAAAGTTTTACAGAGTTCATAGGGTTTAAAGATGTCAAGCTTTGTGCAACACCAGTCATTAAATCTGCTCCGGTTAATAATGGTAACTGATTGCGAAATGTTTCAGAAATATTTTGCATTAATTCCTGTATTTCCAGGGAAAGATTGTTATGGCCAATTAAAAGATTTTTTATCTCAGTCCAGTTATGTATAGTGCTATTAAAAGGAACAGGAGTAATACAAAATTGGGTAGTATTCCAATCACATTTTAACAAAGCTCGAGTGTTCAACACTGTCAATTGATCACCTATCCAAGAAACGACTTGTTCCAAATTATCCACTCGTTCAGTCAGATGCGCATCTATGTTTCGTTGTTGTTTTGAGACTGTTCATACCATTGTTGTACAAATTCTGCCTTTTGGATATTCTGATGTAAAGCTAATCCAGCAACAGTGGCGGTGGAAGCAATTGCTATAAGTCCTATCACTGCCGTCACAATGATTCCAACCATTCTCCGACTGCGGTGAACAAGATCTTGCATTACTTTGTAAATCTGAGTAACTCCAGCAGATTCACTCCAAGCGCGTGTTAAGTTCACAGGTAGCCATGTTTCTTTTCTGGCTTTCAAAATATATAAATCGGAGTGAGACTCATTCCAATTATTATTCCACCAAGTAGTATTTACACAACTTAAGAATGTACAATTGCCCGTACAGTTAACTATCCCTGTATTATTATCCCATTTAAAGATTCCTGCTAATAACAAATAAGGCTTTCTTACACATGCAATAACATATCTGGAACTATTTCGATGCAAAGATATATGGAAAGGGTTAGCAATATTAGTAAGATTTAAGGACATATTTCCCGTGAAAGTGGACATGGGTTTACCAGCAGCTAGCAACTTCCAAATATGACTTTGTATTTGTGAGGTATTAGCCAAATGTGGCATAGGAGGTGACAAACCACCAGCATGCCAAACAATAGTTTCATTGCCATCCGCAGAAAGACTATGATTACCTTTATGCCAACGCAGATTGACATGACTAAATTTAGTTTGAAAATCTCCATGTACACTCCAATCAGTAATAAGGTAATTACGACTTCTTCCTTTTACTTCTAATAATAATCGTGGCCCACTACCTCTACATCTAGTCCACTCTAATTGGGAAACACCTCCGTTCACATCAGGGATAGGGCATAAAG
>NW_016904587.1:0-326 GCF_001698545.2 Rhinopithecus bieti | reverse complement strand
GGATCTTTACTGCAAGTTCGAACTTGGTCCCTCTGCTCCACAGCATACAAGAGGGCCCCGAACGATGCATGTGCTCGCTTTTATAGCCCGATGTAAACAGGATATGTAAGGTTACAGAGAAACAAGGGAATTCTTTTGGTTACAGCATTACAATTGGTTAACATTTTAAGTTATACATTTAGCAGTTTTTTTTATTGGTTCCCGCGCTTTCAGTAAAACCACTCCACAAACGGTTGTGACCTTATCGGGGACTCTCCAGGTGGTGTTTTTTTGAAGTTGGGACAAATGGAGGAATGTTTGTACTGGGCCCAGGAAGTTGAGACAAA
>NW_016904586.1:0-314 GCF_001698545.2 Rhinopithecus bieti | reverse complement strand
TTTTTTTTTTTTTTTTTTTTTTTTTTTTTTTTGAGACGGAGTCTCGCTCTGTCGCCCAGGCTGGAGTGCAGTGGCCGGATCTCAGCTCACTGCAAGCTCCGCCTCCCGGGTTTACGCCATTCTCCTGCCTCAGCCTCCCAAGTAGCTGGGACTACAGGCGCCCGCCAACTCGCCCGGCTAGTTTTTTGTATTTTTTAGTAGAGATGGGGTTTCGCCGTGTTAGCTAGGTTGGTCTCGATCTCCTGACCTCGCGATCCACCCGTCTCGGCTTCCCAAAGTGCTGGGATCACAGGCTTGAGCCACCGCGCCCGGCC
>NW_016904585.1:0-357 GCF_001698545.2 Rhinopithecus bieti | reverse complement strand
GGTCTCTGATAAAACAGATTTAAGCCAACAAAGATCAAAAGAGACAAAGAAGGCCATTATATAATAGTAAAGGGATCAATTCAACAGGAAGAGCTAACTATTCTAAATATATATGCACCCAATACAGGAGCACACAGATTCATAAAGCAAGTCCTTAGAGACTTACAAAGAGACTTAGACTCCCACAGAATAATAATGGGAGATTTTAACACACCACTGTCAATATTAAACAGATAAACGAGACAGAAGTTAACAAGGATATCCAGGGCTTGAACTCAGCTCTGCCATAAGCAAAACTAATAGGCATCTACAGAACTCTTCACTCGAAATCAACAGAATACACATTCTTCTTAGCAC